>NC_091317.1:39705331-39722831 GCF_038502225.1 Cherax quadricarinatus
AAATAGGAGAGGAGAGTTATTAAATGGAGAGTTAGAGGTATTGGGAAGATGGAGGGAATATTTTGAGGAATTGTTAAATGTTGATGAAGATAGGGAAGCTGTGATTTCGTGTATAGGGCAAGGAGGAATAACATCTTGTAGGAGTGAGGAAGAGCCAGTTGTGAGTGTGGGGGAAGTTCGTGAGGCAGTAGGTAAAATGAAAGGGGGTAAGGCAGCCGAGATTGATGGGATAAAGATAGAAATGTTAAAAGCAGGTGGGGATATAGTTTTGGAGTGGTTGGTGCAATTATTTAATAAATGTATGGAAGAGGGTAAGGTACCTAGGGATTGGCAGAGAGCATGCATAGTTCCTTTGTATAAAGGCAAAGGGGATAAAGGAGAGTGCAAAAATTATAGGGGGATAAGTCTGTTGAGTGTACCTGGTAAAGTGTATGGTAGAGTTATAATTGAAAGAATTAAGAGTAAGACGGAGAATAGGATAGCAGATGAACAAGGAGGCTTTAGGAAAGGTAGGGGGTGTGTGGACCAGGTGTTTACAGTGGAACATATAAGTGAACAGTATTTAGATAAGGCTAAAGAGGTCTTTGTGGCATTTATGGATTTGGAAAAGGCGTATGACAGGGTGGATAGGGGGGCAATGTGGCAGATGTTGCAAGTGTATGGTGTAGGAGGTAGGTTACTGAAAGCAGTGAAGAGTTTTTACGAGGATAGTGAGGCTCAAGTTAGAGTATGTAGGAAAGAGGGAAATTTTTTCCCAGTAAAAGTAGGCCTTAGACAAGGATGTGTGATGTCACCGTGGTTGTTTAATATATTTATAGATGGGGTTGTAAGAGAAGTAAATGCGAGGGTCTTGGCAAGAGGCGTGGAGTTAAAAGATAAAGAATCACACACAAAGTGGGAGTTGTCACAGCTGCTCTTTGCTGATGACACTGTGCTCTTGGGAGATTCTGAAGAGAAGTTGCAGAGATTGGTGGATGAATTTGGTAGGGTGTGCAAAAGAAGAAAATTAAAGGTGAATACAGGAAAGAGTAAGGTTATGAGGATAACAAAAAGATTAGGTGATGAAAGATTGAATATCAAATTGGAGGGAGAGAGTATGGAGGAGGTGAACGTATTCAGATATTTGGGAGTGGACGTGTCAGAGGATGGGTCTATGAAAGATGAGGTGAATCATAGAATTGATGAGGGAAAAAGAGTGAGTGGTGCACTTAGGAGTCTGTGGAGACAAAGAACTTTGTCCTTGGAGGCAAAGAGGGGAATGTATGAGAGTATAGTTTTACCAACGCTCTTATATGGGTGTGAAGCGTGGGTGATGAATGTTGCAGCGAGGAGAAGGCTGGAGGCAGTGGAGATGTCATGTCTGAGGGCAATGTGTGGTGTGAATATAATGCAGAGAATTCGTAGTTTGGAAGTTAGGAGGAGGTGCGGGATTACCAAAACTGTTGTCCAGAGGGCTGAGGAAGGGTTGTTGAGGTGGTTCGGACATGTAGAGAGAATGGAGCGAAACAGAATGACTTCAAGAGTGTATCAGTCTGTAGTGGAAGGAAGGCGGGGTAGGGGTCGGCCTAGGAAAGGTTGGAGGGAGGGGGTAAAGGAGGTTTTGTGTGCGAGGGGCTTGGACTTCCAGCAGGCATGCATGAGCGTGTTTGATAGGAGTGAATGGAGACAAATGGTTTTTAATACTTGACGTGCTGTTGGAGTGTGAGCAAAGTAACATTTATGAAGGGATTCAGGGAAACCGGCAGGCCGGACTTGAGTCCTGGAGATGGGAAGTACAGTGCCTGCACTCTGAAGGAGGGGTGTTAATGTTGCAGTTTAAAAACTGTAGTGTAAAGCACCCTTCTGGCAAGACAGTGATGGAGTGAATGATGGTGAAAGTTTTTCTTTTTCGGGCCACCCTGCCTTGGTGGGAATCGGCCAGTGTGATAATAAAATAAAATAAATATATATATATATATGTATATATATATATATATATATATATATATATATATATATATATATATATATATATATATATATATATATATATATATATATATATATATTCATTTACCAAACTCGACCCTACGACCGTTGTATCGCCTCGTGAGACAACACTACATACACATCACGTTTATCACTCAGCCACCGATCCTAAAGGTGATGCGTATGTTGTGTTGTCTTACGAGGCGGTACAACGTTCCTAGGGTCGAGTTTGGTAAATGATATATATATATATATATATATATATATATATATATATATATATATATATATATATATATATATATATATATATATATATATATATATATATATGAATATATATATATGTATATATATATATATGTATACATATATATATATATATATATATATATATATATATATACATATATATATATATATATATATATATATATATACATATATATATATATAAATATATATATATATGTATATATATATATATACATATATATATTTATATATATATGTATATATATATATATATATATATATATATATATATATATATATATATATATATATATATACATTTATACGCTGAAAGTCCAAGCCCCTCGCCCACAAAACCTCCTTTACCCCCTCCCTCCATTCTTTTCGAGGACGATCCCTACCCCGCCTTCCTTCCTCTTCAGATTTATACGCTCTCCATGTCATTCTACTCTGATCCATTCTCTCTAAATGACTAAACCACCTCAACAATCCCTCTTCAACCCTCTGACTAATACTTTTATCAACTCCACACCTTCTCCTAATTTCCACACTCCGAATTTTCAGCATAATATTTACACCACACATTGCCCTTAGACAGGACATCTCCACTGCCTCCAACCGCTTCCTCGCTGCTGCATTCACAACCCAAGCTTCACACCCATATAAGAGTGTTGGTACTACTGTACTTTCATACAATCCCTTATTTGCCTCCATGGATAACATTTTTTGCCTCCACATATGCCTCAATGCACCACTCACCTTTTTTCCTTCACCAATTCTATGATTAACCTCATCCTTCATAAATCCATCCGCTGATACGTCAACTCCCAAATATCTGAAAACATTCACTCCTTCCATACTCCCTCCTCCCCAATTTGATATCCATTTTTTCTATATCTAAATCATTTGATACCCTCATCACCTTACTCTTTTCTATGTTCACTTTCAACTTTCTACCTTTACACACATTCCCAAATTCGTCCACTAACCTTTGCAATTTTTCTTTAGAATCTCCCATAAGCACAGTATCATCAGCAAAAAGTAACTGTGTCACTTCCCATTTTGTATTTAATTCCCCATGATTTAATCCCACCCCTCTCCCGAACACCCTAGCTATTACTTTTTTTCAACCTCATCTGTAAATACATTAAACAACCATGGTGACATTACACATCCCTGTCTAAGACCTACTTTTACCGGGAAGTAGTCTCCCTCTCTTGCAACATCAGCCACATTGCTCCCCTATCCACTCTATCATATGCCTTTTCTAAATCCATAAATGGAATAAAAAATTCTCTACCTTGATATAAATACTGTTCACATATATGCTTCAATGTAAACACTTGATCTACATATCCCCTACCCACTCTAAAACCTCCTTGCTCATCCGCAATTTCACAGTCTGTCATACCTCTAATTCTTTCAATAATAACCGCACACTTCTGGTATACTCAGTAAACTTATTCCTCTATAATTTTTACAGTCTCTTTTGTCCCCCTTCCCTTTATATAAAGGGACTATACACACTCTCCGCCAATCCCTAGCTACCTTCCTCTCTTTCATACATTTATTAAACAAAAATACCAACCACTCCAACACTATGTGCTCCCCTGCTTTTAACATTTCTGTCATGATCCCGTCAGTTCCAGCTGCTTTACCCCCTTTCATTCTACGTAATGCCTCACGTACATCCCCCACACTCACATCCTGCTCTCCTTCACTCCTAAAAGATGGTATACCTCCCTGGCCAGTGCATGAAATTACCGCCTCCCTTTCTTCGTCGACATTTAAAAGTTCCTCAAAATATTCACGCCATCTTCCCAACACCTCCATCTCTCCATCTACTAACTCCCCTACTCTGATTTTAACTGACAAATCCATTCGTTCCCTAGGTTTTCTTAACTTGTTTAACTCACTCCAAATTTTGTTCTTATTTTCATTAAAATTTCTTGCCATTGCCTCTCCCACTCTATCATCTGCTCTCCTTTTGCACTCTCTCACCACTCTCTTCACCTTTCTTTTACTCTCCATATACTGTACTCTTCTTATAACACTTCTGCTTTGTAAAAACCTCTCATAAGCTACCTTTTTCTCTTTTATCACACCCTTTACTTCATCATTCCACCAATCACTCCTCTTTCCTCCTGCACCCACCCTCCTATAACCACAAACTTCTGCCCCACATTCTAATACTGCATTTTTAAAACTATTCCAACCCTCTTCAACCCCTCCACTACTCCTACCTGCACTAGCCCACCTTTCTGGCAATAGTTGCTTATATCTCATCCAAACTTCCTCCTCCCTTAGTTGTTGTTGCCATTTTCCTCTTGTCCCATCTACCTCTTACTCTAACTGTAGCTACAACTAGATAATGATTCGATATATCAGTTGCCCCTCTATAAACATGTACATCCTGGAGCCTACCCATCAACCTTTTATCCACCAATACATAATCTAACAAACTACATTCATTACGTGTTATATCATACCTTGTATATTTATTTATCCTCTTTTTTATAAAATATGTATTACTTATTACCAAACTTCTTTCTACACATAGTTCAATTAAAGGCTCCCCATTTTCATTTAGATGAACATTTTTACCCACTTTAGCATTGAAATCCCCAACCACAAGTACTCTCACACTTGGTTCAAAACTCCCCACGCATTCACTCAACATTTCCCAAAATCTCTCTCTCTCCTCTACACTTCTCTCTTCCCCAGGTGTATATACGCTTACTATAATCTACTTCTCACATCCAACCTTTATTTTACTCCACATAATCCTTGAATTAATACATTTATAGTCCCTCTTTTCCTGCCATAGCTTATCCTTCAACATTATTGCTACTCCTTCTTTAGCTCTAACTCTATTTGAAACCCCTGACCTAATCCCATTTATTCATCTCCACTGAAACTCACCCACCCCCTTCAGCTTTGTTTCACTTAAAGCCAGGACTTCCAGCTTGTTTTCGTTCATAACATCCACAATCATCTCTTTCTTATCATTCACACAACATCCACGCACATTCAGACTTCCCACTTTGGCAATTTTCTTCTTATTATTCTTTTTAGTAATTATTACAGGAAAAGGGGTTACTAGCCCATTGTTCCCGGCATTTTAGTTGACTTTTACAACACGCATGGCTTACGGAGGAAAGATTCTTATTCCACTTCCCCATGGATATAAAAGTAAAAGTAATAAGAACAAGAACTATTAAGATAAAGTCAAAGAAAACTCAGATGAGTGTGTATAAATAAAAGTGTACATGTATGTGTAGTGTGACCTAAGTGTAAGTAGAAGTAGCAAGACGTACCTGTAATCTTGCATATTTATGAGACAGACAAAAGACACCAGGAATCCTACCATCATGTAAAACAATTACAGGCTTTCGTTTTACACTCACTTGGCAGGACGGTAGTACCTCTCTGGGAGGTTGCTGTCTACCAACCTACTACCTATAATATATATATATATATATATATATATAATATATATATATATAAATATATATAAATATATATAAATATATATATATATATATATATATATATATATATATATATATATATATATATATATTAGACCAGCTGAGCGATTCGGTGGAGATGTGTTATCATAGGTTCATTACAGTCACTGCTGATTAGAAACTCTCACTGCTTCAGTGCCAAAATTATCAACAGTGATGCTGACTTACAGACAATCCAGTAGGGAAATCCCCTTTGCAGGAAAGATGTATAAAAATTTGTGTATGCCCATCTTTTAGCTGTGAGTGCACATCACATTAAAAACTTCCATTTAATAGTTACTATTTCAGCAATTAGCTCCTGTCTCATCCCACCGGCTCTCCGTATTGCAGGGCCTCTGCACACTGCTGCCCCTATTTACAGTGAATGTGAGAGTATTTGCAGCAAACAAGAGCTCAAGAATGTGGTCTTCATGATTCAAGGGTTAAAATTCAAGATACAGCAAAGTTAGCACTATCATTAAGAGAACCCTCACTGTTATTAAGTGCCTGGCTGAGAGAGAACCCCAATCAATCGTATTCCGCAATCCCGGTAATCCTGCTACCCGCCCTGATGGGATCACAATTTGTCCGTGGAAGAGTGGCAGTAACTAGTATGAGACAATATCTGTATTTCCAGTATTGCTGACGCTATGTCCACTTTAGTTATCGGCAATAAAGGGAGCTATTAATCACAGAGATGAATTTAAACTCAACAAATATTAGGACTTGACTTGTCGGTATCAATTTCTTTCAGTACCATCCGAGACCAATAGACCCTGGAGCCTCCGTGCAACCAATTTCTTCAGTGAACTGAGTTTTAAAATAATCGACACTGCTAGAACTCTAAAGGTTGTCACCATCCTGTTCCGGCATATTAATGTGATGATCCAACGGTGAATGCCTTTTGAAATCTTGATTCTCCTAGAGTTTTTAAGGAATTTTCTTAGATATATAAACTATTTTTAAAATATTTTTTTCTGACTTATTCATGATTGTGACCTGAAGGAAAAAGTATAGTACATAAGGTGATAGGAGAAAAAAAATATCAAATGGTTTCTAGAAGAAATCTAATTTTTTTTCCTTGAAGCAATTCATTTTCCTTCCCCAAGGCTATTGGTTCTTATATATTCAGTCCTGCATCACAATGCCCAGCCCTGTGAGAAGAGGACAAAGTATGCATCCCTCTATCCACTTGACCATCAATTTTCAAACACCAGGTACTCAGAGGTATTGAGCGTGTTTTCCCTGGTGCAAGAACGTATGTGGTCGTGGAGCCTCAGAGACTAATTTCAACCTCATCCTGTTTGGAGTACCAGCCTTCACGAGCAGTCTATAAATTGCACAGGGCTGGGCATTGTGATGCAGGATCGAATCCTGGCTAGCCAAAGTTCAGTTAATGATTCAAAATAACTTATTTCGAAATTTCTTTAATATATATATATATATATATATATATATATATATATATATATATATATATATATATATATATATATATATATATATATATATATATATATATATATATATATACAGTGGCCTGTCGCTTTTCGTAGTTCTCAGCAATCATAAATTTCGCCAATCATAGGGGTATTTTCGTATAAACATGGACTCGCTTTTCATAGGTTGACTTGCGAATAGTAGTTTGTCCGGGACGCGTACCCACGGTGTGAGCCGGGGCGGCCTCCCTAACCAGCCAGTCTGGCATTGTTTACCAGTGAGTGAAGGTCCCCTCAAGTGCTCCTACGAAATATTTCATAATATTCCACTCATTTTAGTGCTTGCAATTACTAAATAAGCTACCATGGCTCCAAAGAAAGCTCCTAGTGCCAAGCCTGTGGTAAAGAAGGTGAGAAATATGTACAGTGACAAAGTCTTGGGCCATTTTTGGGAAGTATTAATGAGACGCCAGAAACAGAGCTCTCTCCACAGTTACTTTGCGAGACAAGACTAGAGTGACTCTCAAGGTGGTCCTAGCGGCATTAAGAAACAGAGAAGAGAAGCAACCCCAGAGAAGCAATTGGTACCTGAGGTGTTGCTGGAAGGGGATTCCCCTTCCAAACTGTAAACAATCCAATCTCTCTCCTCCTCCAGTCTCCCGTACACTAAGAAGAATCTCCGAAGGTAAGTGTTATGCTGTTAATGTTTCATTCATCATTTCCCATTGTATTGTTTATGTACTATATGTATATTTCATGTAAAAATTTTTTTTGTTTTAATACTTCTGGGTGTCAGGAACGGATTAATTGTATTTACATTTTTTCTTATGGGAAAAATTGATTCGCAAATCCTAAATTTCGTTTATAGTAACGGCTCCATGAACGGATTAATTACGAAAAACGAGGGACCACTGTATATATATATATATATATATATATATATATATATATATATATATATATATATATATATATATATATATATATATATATATATATATATATATACATATATATATGTATATATATGTCGTGCCAAATATGTAAAACTGGTCAATTAGCAAGAACTCATTTAAAATTAAGTCCTTTCTAAAAATGCCTCTTATACGTTTAAAGATATATTTTTTTCATTAATGTTAATGTAAAAAATTTTAATTTTGCTCCTAGAGAATCTTAGAAAACTTACCTAACCTTATTATAACAAGAACAATTTATTTTAGCCTAACCCAACTAAATATATTTTAGATTTGTTTACAATAATTTAATACTAAACAAACACAGTGAAATATATTTTTTTCGTTATGTTCAGAATGATTTTGGCGAAATTATTTCATACACAAATTTTTACTTGTCCTATATGGCAAGATGAGCGTTGCTATTTAAGCCAAGATGGCAAGTTCTGCCTATTCGGCACGACATATATATATATATATATATATATATATATATATATATATATATATATATATATATATATATATATATATATATATATATATATATATATATATATATATATATATATATATATATATATATATATGTATGTATATATATATATATATATATATATATATATATATATATATATATATATATATATATATATATATATATATATATATATATATATATATATATATATATATATATATATATGTATATACGTGAGTTTTTCGAGATACGAGCAGCCGCTCGGTCGAGTTTTTGCTTCCAGATGCGAATGAAATTTCAAGATGCAATCGAGCCTGAAGGGAGGTTCCTTGATGCTAGTGAGAGGCTCTTGTTCTTGAACTAGGCAATTGGATCTCAGTAGTTTATTGGACTATCTTATTGAATCTTGGACAATGAATGATGGAAAGATGCTCCTTAAGGTACACCAGAATTGAAAGAAATCGGACCTTAAAATAAAGAGGTTCACTTCTTAGCCACTGGCCGCCCCTTACCGGTATATTTTCGTATGTTTTTTAAGGTTGTATTCTCCTTTTTTTGTCTCATTTGATAGAATGGAATATATATTACAGAAATAGATATGATTTTGATTGCTTTCACAATGAAAAGTACCTTAAAATTCAGCTCAGAGTAGCAGAAATGTTCGATTCTTTGGCGATGTTCAGCAGTAAATAAATGACATCACCGTCTAATATGTGTCCACCTGGCCAGTCTCATAAGCAGTCACGAATGGGTTGACATTATTTATACAATTATTGCAATAATGCAGTAGTCTGCATAACAGTAAATCTTCTATTTTTTGTGACTAAATTTTCAAATGGTACGCAAGAGTAATATTATGAGAATACGTACGTTCTAATTAATATTAATAATACGTAATAATAATAATAATAATACATATAATATAATAATAATAATAATAATAATAATAATAATAATAATAATATAATTCATATAATAATATAATACATATAATAATAATAATAATAATAATAATAATAATAATAATAATAATAATAATAATAATAATAATAATTATAATAATTGTGGAAAATATTGTATATTATCCAATAATACAGTGTATTTTATATGTAAATTAGTGTAATATATTGTAGGTTATAAAAATTAATTTGTAAACAAATAAAGCACCAGCGATGGGTGAGCGTCGCTGGGGAAGAGACGCCATTGTTTTGAATGGGGTAAAGGCACGTTAGTGAAATGTGCATATATGTCGTCGCTCTGGAAGTTAAATTGTGGTTGAAACTTCCCAAATAGGAGCAGAAATTGTTGGATTTGCAGTCCTGCATAACGTGAGCATTAAGCAGATGGACAGAACAGCTTCAGAACCCCAGCTAAGTCATGTCTATTTTGTGTTGAAATTCTGGCCAGTATTTTCTTCAGAATTTAGGCAGGGGGGTTTGTATGACACACCGTAATCTCCAGACTAATTGGTGAGTCTCATTATTATAAATTCTCCTTCAATGTATATGTATTCACATTTTAAATTTAATATACAGTCCACATATTTATATTAATGTTTTTTACCAGAATTCCTGGTGATGTATATTTCATTTGAAATTAATATAGGTCCAGAGTGACTTATGGAGAGATAGATTCTCGTAGGTATCGAAGGAGGACATTTTCTGCCACCAAGGTGTCCTAAAATTCCTACTTGTCTCTGTAACCTTGATAAAGAATAATTATCTTTGTTACCATTTACTGGTATGTATCTTTTGAGTTACATCCAAGTAAATTTAATTTTCCACAATAATAATAATACGTATGATAATAATAATCTAATGGAGTTTGCGTTATAAACACTCCATTTTCTGTTATAAAAGCATAGGAAGGTATGTAGTCAGGAGCAGTAATGGCCACTGTGGTGGCAACAACAATGGCCACTTTGCGAACGCCCCCACTACCACTACTCACATATGTAATGACATATTTCATTTGTTCCAGTGTATATGTCATGCTTCTATGTTATTAATATTGTTTATTATGTCATATTAGATGAATATGCCGAAGAGTTGATATTAGGGAAATACTGAAAAATTTTGTCGTGCCTGGAATTACACTGGAACGAATTAATTCCATCTCAATTAATTTAAATGAGGAAAATTGACTCAACAAATGAGCAAATCGAGATGCGAGCAAGGTCACAGAACCGATTAAACTCATATATATATATATATATATATATATATATATATATATATTTTTTTTTTTTTTTTTTTTTAAAAAAGTCGGCCGTCTCCCACCGAGGCAGGGTGACCCAAAAAAGAAAGAAAATCCCCAAAAAGAAAATACTTTCATCATCATTCAACACTTTCACCACACTCGCACATTATCACTGTTTTTGCAGAGGCGCTCAGAATACAACAGTCTAGAAGCATAAACATATAAAGATACACAACATATCCCTCCAAACTGCCAATATCCCAAACCCCTCCTTTAAAGTGCAGGCATTGTACTTCCCATTTCCAGGACTCAAGTCCGACTATATGAAAATAACCGGTTTCCCTGAATCCCTTCACTAAATATTACCCTGCTCACACTCCAACAGATCGTCATATATATATATATGTATATAATATATATATATATATATATATATATATATATATATATATATATATATATATATATATATATATATATATATATATATATATATATATATATATATATATATATATATATATATATATATATATATATATATATATATATATATATATATATATATATATATATATATATATATATATATATATATATATATATATATATATATGTCGTGCCGAATATGTAAAACTGGTCAATTAGCAAGAACTCATTTAAAATTAAGTCCGTTCTAAAATTTTCTCTTGTACGTTTAAAGATATTTTTTTTTCATTAATGTTTATGTAAAAAATTTTTAATTTTGCACCAAAAGAATCTTAGAAAAGTTACCTAACCTTATTATAACAAGAACAATTTATTTTAGCATAACCCAACTAAATATATTTTAGATTTGTTTACAATAATTTAGTACTAAACAAACAAAGTGAAATATATTTTTTTCGTTAGGTTCAGAATGATTTTGGCGAAATTATTGCATATACAAATTTTCACTTGTCCTACATGGCAAGATGAACGTTGCTATTTAAGCCAAGATCGCAAGTTCTGCCTATTCGGCACGACATATATATATATATATATATATATATATATATATATATATATATATATATATATATATATATATATATATATATATATATATATATATATATATATATATATATATATATATATATATATATATATATTACTATTATTATTAACACATCGGCCGATTCCCACCAATGCAGGGTGGCCCGAAAAAGAAAAACTTTTATCATCATTCACTCCATCACTGTCTTGCCAGAGGCGTGCTTTACACTACTTATAAAGCTGCAACATTAACACCCCTCCTTCAGAGTGCAGATACTGTACTTCCCAACTCCAGGACTCAAGTCCGGCCTGCCAGTTTCCATGAATCCCTTCATAAATGTTACTTTGCTCACGCTCCACGTATTAAAAACCGTTTGTCTCCATTTAATCCTATCAAATACGCTCACGCATGCTTGCTGGAAGTCCAAGCCCCTCGCACACAAAACCTCCTTTACCCCCTCCCTTCAACCTTTCCTAGGCTGACCGCTACCCTGCCTTCCCTCCACTACAGATTGATATGCTCTCGAAGTCATTCTGTTTCATTCCATTCTTTCTACCCTTCCTCACCCCTCTGGACAACAGTTTTGGCAATCCCTCACCTCCTCCAAACTTCCAAACTACGAATTCTGTGCATTATATTTACATCACACATTGCCCTCAGATATGACATCTCCACAGCCTCCAGCCTTCTCCCTGCTGCAACATTCAACACCCGTGCTTCACACCCATATAAGAGCATTGGTAAAACTGTACTCTCATATAGTCCTCTCTTTGCTTCCAAGGACAAAGTTCTTTGTCTCCACAGAATCCTAAGTGCACCGCTCACCCTTTTCCCCTCATCAGTTTTATGATTCACCTCATCTTTCACAGACCCATCCACTGACACGTCCACTCCCAAATATCTGAATACATTCACCTCCTCCATACTCTCTCCCTCCAATCTGATATCCAATCTTTCATTACTTAATCTTTTTGTTATCCTCATAACCTTACTCTTTTCTATATTCACTTTTAATTTTCTTCTTTTACAACTTCTCTTTAGAATCTCCCAAGAGCACAGTGTCATCAGCAAAGAGCAACTGTCACAACTCCCACTTTATGTTTGATTCTTTATCTTTTAATTCCACGCCTCTTGCCAAGATCCTCGCATTCAGTTCTCTTACAACCCCATCTATAAATATATTGAACAACCAAGGTGGCATCACGCATCCTTGTCTAAGGCCTACTTTTACTGGGAAATAATCTCCCTTTCTCTTACATAGTCTAGCCTGAGCCTCACTATCCTCATAAAAACTCTTCACTGCTTTCAGTAACTTACCTCCTATACCATACACCTGCAACATCTGCCACATTGAACCCTTATCCACCCTGTCATACTCCTTTTCCAAATCCACAAATGCCACTGAAACCTCTTTAGCCTTATATAAATACTGTTCACTTATATGTTTCACTGTAAACACTTGGTCTACACATCCCCTACCTTTCCTAAAGCCTCCTTGTTCATCTGCTATCCTACTCTCCGTCTTACTCTTAATTCTTTCAATAATAACTCTACCATACACTTTACCAGGTATACTCAACAGACTTATCCCCCTACAATTTTTGCACTCTCTTTTATCCCCTTTGCCTTTATGCCAAGGAACTATGCATGCTTTCTGCCAATCCCTAGGTACCTTACTCTCCTCCACACATTTATTAAATAATAGCACCAACCACTCCAAAACTATCCTCACCTGCTTTTAACATTTCTATCTTTATCCTATCTATCCCAGCTGCCTTACCCCCTTTCATTCTACCCATTGCCTCACGAACTTCCCCCACGCTCACAAATGGCTCTTCCTCACTCCTACAAGATGTTATTCCTCCTTGCCCTATGCACGAAATCACAGCTTCCCTATCTTCATCAACATTAAACAATTCCTCAAAATATTCCCTCCATCTTCCCAATACCTCTAACTCTCCATTTAATAATTCTCCTCTCCCATTTTTAACTGACAAATCCAGTTGTTCCCTAGGCTTCTTCAACTTGTTTCTCACTCCAAAACTTTTTCTTATTTTCAACAAAATTTGTTGATAACATCTCATCCACTCTCTCATTTCTGTCTTTTTACATTGCTTCACCACTCTCTTAACCTCTCTCTTTTTTCTCCATATACTCTTCCCTCCTTGCATCACTTCTACTTTGTGAAAACCTCTCATATGCTAACTTTTTCTCCCTTACTACTCTCTTTACATCATCATTCCACCAATTGCTCCTCTTCCCTCCTGCACCCATTTTCCTGTAACCACAAACTTCTGCTGAACACTCTAACACTACATTTTTAAACCTCCTCCATTCATCTTCTACCCCATTGCCTCTACTCTCACTAGCCCATCTATCTTCCAATAGTTGTTTATATCTTACCCTAACTGCCTCCTCTTTTAGTTTATAAACCTTCACCTCTCTCTTCCCTGATGCTTCTATTCTCCTTGTATCCCATCTACCTTTTACTCTCAGTGTAGCTACAACTAAAAAGTGATCTGATATATCTGTGGCCCCTCTATAAACATGTACATCCTGAAGTCTACTCAACAATCTTTTATCTACCAATACTTAGTCCAACAAATTACTATCATTACGCCCTACATCATATCTTGTATACTTATTTATCCTCTTTTTCTTAAAATAGGTGTTACCTATAACTAAACCCCATTCTATTCAAAGTTCAATCAATGGGCTCCCATTATCATTTACACCTGGCACCCCAAACTTACCTACCATACCCTCTCTAAAAGTTTCTCCTACTTTAGCATTTAGGTCCCCTACCACAATTACTCTCTCACTTGGTTCAAAGGTTCCTATTCATTCACTTAACATCTCCCAAAATCTCTCTCCTCTAAACTCCTCTCTTCTCCAAGTGCATAGACACTTATTATGGCCCACTTCTCGCATTCAACCTTTATTTTAATCCACATAATCATTGAATTTACACATTTTTGCCCCTTATCTCCTTCCATAACTGGTCCTTCAACACTATTGCTACCCCTTCTTTAGCTCTAAATCTCTCAGATACTTCTGACTTAATCCCAGTTATTTCTCCGCACCAAAACTCCTCTACCCCCTTCAGCTTTGTTTCGCTTAGGGCCAGGACATCCAACTTCTTTGCATTCATAACATCAGCAATCATCTGTTTCTTGTCATCTGCACTACATCCACGCACATTCAAGCATCCCAGTTTTATAAAGTTTTTCTTCTTCTCTTTTTTAGTAAATGTTTATAGGAAGAACTCACTTAAAATTAAGTCTTTCCTGAAATATTCTCTTATACGTTTAAAGATAATATATTTTTTTTGATTTATGGTAATGTGAACAATCCTGCACATACAACAGAACAAAATTTTTAAGCAGATTATAAGTCTCCTTCAGCTCCTCATCAACCTCATCATTATTACAATAATGTTGATGATGATGATGAGAGGGAGGGATAGAAGGAGGAGGAGGAGGAGGAGGAGGAGGAAGAAGAAGAAGAGGCAACGGAAATTTAAGGCATTGACGAGTAAAAAACTTTATGTGTGTGAGGAAAGGGAGATGGAGAAGCATCAGTGCCGGAGGAGGAGGAGGAGGAGGAGGAGGAGGAGGAGGAGGAGGAGGAGGAAGAGGAGGAGGAGGGGAGGGGGAAGAGAAGGAGGAGGGGAAGAAGAGGACGAAAGAGAAATGTGGTAGTGAGAGTGGGAAAATCACTTCCTGGAAGTAAGTAGAGCAAGAATATTTCTGAGTGGAACCTGGCCAAGAGGAACCTGGCGAAGAGGAACCTGGCCAAGAGGAGCCTGGCCAAGAAGAGTCTGGCTAAAGAAGAGCCTGGTCAAGCGGAGCCTGGTCAAGAGGAGCCTGGTCAAGAGGAGCCTGGTCAGGAGGAGCCTAGCCAAGAGGAGCCTTGCTATGAAGAGTCTGGCTAGAAAAGAGCCTAGTCAAGTAGAGGCTGGTCAAGTGGAACCTGGCCAAGAGGAGCCTGGCCAAAAGTAGCCTGGCCAGGAAGGGTGTAACTAAAGAATAGCCTGGTCAAGTAGAGGCTGGCTAAGTGGAGCCTGACCAAGAGAAGCCTGGCCAAGAAGAGCCTGGTCAAGCGGAGCCTGGCCAAGAACTTGGTCAAATGGAGGCTGGCCAAGTGAAGTCTGGTCAAGAGGAGATTGGAAAAGAGGAGTCTGGCCAAGAGGAGACTGGCCAAGAGGAGTCTGGCCGAGAAGAGTTTAACTGAAGAAGAGCCTGGCCAAGTGGAGCCTGCCGAAGAAGAGCCTGGCCAAGAAGAGTCTGGCTAAAGAAGAGCCTGATCAAGTGGAACCTAGCCAAGAGGAGCCTGGCCAAGAAGAGTCTGGCTAAAGATGAGCCTAGTCAAGTGGAGCCTGGCCAAGAGGAGCCTGGCCAAGAAGAGTCTGGCTAAAGATGAGCCTAGTCAAGTGGAGCCTGGCTAAGTGGAGCCTGACCAAGAGAAGTCTGGCCAAGAAGAGCCTGGTCAAGTGGTGCCTGGCCAAGAATTTTGTCAAATGGAAGCTGGCCAAGTGGAGCCTGGTCAAGAGGAGTATGGCCAAGAGGAGTATGGCCAAGAGGAGTCTGGCCACAAGGAGCCTTGTCAAAAGTAGTCTGGCCAAAAAGAGCCTGATCAAGTGGAGCCTGGCCAAGAAGAGCCTGTCCAAGTGGAGCCTGGTCAAGAAGAGCGTGGCCAAGAGAAGCCTGGCGAAGAGGAGCCTGGTCAAGTGGAGAATAGCCAAGAGGAGCCTGGTCAAATGGAGAATGGCCAAGAGGAGCCTGGCGAGGAAGAGCCTGGTCAAGTGAAGCCTCGTCAAGTGGAGCCTGATCTAGAGGAGTGTGGTCAAGTGAAGCCTGGCCAAAAATAGCCTGGCCATGGGAAACTGGCTAACAGAAGCCTATGTAATAGGATCTTGGCCAAGAAAAACTTGTCCACGAGGATCCTGGCCAAGATGATCCTAGCAAAGAGGACCCTGGCTAAGAGGATCTTGTCCACGAGGATCCTGGCCAAGAGGATCCTTACCAAGTGGATTCAGGTCAAAAGGATTCTGTCTACGTGGATCCTCGACCAAGAGGATCCTGTCTAAGTGGATCTTCGGCCAAGAGGATACTGTCAAAGAGCATTCTGGCCAAGAAGAGCCTGGCTATGTGGAGCCTGGTCAAGAGGATACTGGCCAAGACGATCCTAGTTAAGTGAAGCCTGACCAAGAGGATACTAGCAAAGATCCTCTTACACAAGAGGATCCTGACAAAGAGGATCATGCACAAGAGGATCCTGGCCAAGAGGATAATGGCCAAGAGAATCTTGTACAAGAGGATCCTGTACAAGAGGATTCTGGCCAAGAGTATCGTGGCCAAGAGGATTCTGGCAAAGAGGACTTGTCCAGCAGGATCATAGCCAAGAAGATCTTGGGCAAGAGGATTCTGGCCAAGAGGATCTTGTCCAAGAGGATCTTTTCAAGAGGATCCTGACCAAGAGGATCTTGTCCAAGACGATTCTGTCCAAGAGGATCTTGAACAAGAGGATCCTGGCCAAGTGGACCTTGTTCAAGAGGATCCTGTGCAGGAGGATCATATCCAAAAGGATCCTGGCCAAGATAAAAAAGAGAAGCTTTATCTCACTGAAGTGAAGCGGTAGAAGTTAAAGATGATAAGATAAGCTGATAAGATAAGCTG
>NC_091317.1:39727831-39742831 GCF_038502225.1 Cherax quadricarinatus
TGAAAACGACATAGCATCGAAAGTCAAATCTGACCCGAAACTGCTGTATAGCCACATTAGGAAGAAGACAACAGTCAAGGACCAGGTGATAAGGCTGAGGAAAGAAGGTGGGGAACTCACAAGAAACGATCAAGAGGTATGTGAGGAGCTCAACACGAGATTTAAGGAAGTATTTACAGTAGAGACAGGAAGGACTCTGGGGGGACAGACCAGATGGGGACACCAACAAGGAATACACCAACAAGTGTTGGACGACATACATACAGATGAGGAGGAGGTGAAGAAACTGCTAAGGGACATCGATACCTCAAAGGCAATGGGACCGGACAACATCTCTCCATGGGTCCTTAGAGAGGGAGCAGATATGTTGTGCGTACCACTTACCACAATCTTCAACACATCCCTGGAAACTGGGCAACTACCTGAGGTATGGAAGACAGCAAATGTAGTTCCCATTTTCAAAAAAGGAGACAGAAAAGAGGCACTAAACTATAGACCTGTGTCATTGACGTGTATAGTATGCAAAATTATGGAGAAGATTATCAGGAGGAGAGTGGTGGAGCACCTGGAACGGAACAGGAGTATAAATGCCAACCAGCACGGATTCACGGAAGGCAAATCCTGTGTCACAAACCTTCTGGAGTTTTATGATAAAATAACAGAAGTAAGACAAGAGAGAGAGGGGTGGGTTGATTGCATCTTCTTGGACTGCAAGAAGGCCTTTGACACAGTTCCTCACAAGAGATTAGTGCAGAAGCTAGAGCATCAGGCGCATATAACAGGAAGGGCACTGCAATGGATCAGAGAATACCTGACAGGGAGGCAACAACGAGTCATGGTACGTAATGATGTATCACAGTGGGCACCTGTGACGAGCGGGGTCCCACAGGGGTCGGTCCTAGGACCAGTGCTATTTTTGGTATATGTGAACGACATGACGGAAGGGTTAGACTCAGAAGTGTCCCTGTTTGCAGATGATGTGAAGTTAATGAGGAGAATTAAATCTGATGAGGACCAGGCAGGACTTCAAAGAGACCTGGACAGACTGGACACCTGGTCCAGCAAATGGCTTCTCGAATTTAATCCTGCCAAATGCAAAGTCATGAAGATAGGGGAAGGGCACAGAAGACCACAGACAGAGTATAGGCTAGGTGGCCAAAGACTGCAAACCTCACTCAAGGAGAAAGATCTTGGGGTGAGTATAACACCGAGCATGTCTCCGGAAGCACACATCAATCAGATAACTGCTGCAGCATATGGGCGCCTGGCAAACCTGAGAACAGCATTCCGACACCTTAGTAAGGAATCATTCAAGACACTGTACACCGTGTATGTCAGGCCCATACTGGAGTATGCAGCACCTGTTTGGAACCCGCACTTGATAAAGCACGTCAAGAAACTAGAGAAAGTACAAAGGTTTGCAACAAGGTTAGTTCCAGAGCTAAGGGGAATGTCCTATGAAGAAAGATTAAGGGAAATCGGCCTGACGACACTGGAGGACAGGAGGGTCAGGGGAGACATGATAACGACATATAAAATACTGCGTGGAATAGACAAGGTGGACAAGGACAGGATGTTCCAGGGAGGGGACACAGAAACAAGAGGCCACAATTGGAAGTTGAAGACACAAATGAGTCAGAGAGATAGTAGGAAGTATTTCTTCAGTCATAGAGTTGTAAGGCAGTGGAATAGCCTAGAAAATGACGTAGTGGAGGCAGGAACCATACACAGTTTTAAGACGAGGTTTGATAAAGCTCATGGAGCGGGGAGAGAGAGGGTCTAGTAGCAACCGGTGAAGAGGCGGGGCCAGGAGCTAGGACTCGACCCCTGCAACCACAAATAGGTGAGTACACACACACACAGGAGCACGGACTCGACCCCCGCAACCTCAACTAGGTGAGTACTAGGTGAGTACATACACACACACACACACACACACACTGACACACACGGCCTAGTGTCTAATCGACATGTGCCTAGGACCAAATGGTAATGGTAACACACACACACATGTGAACGACATAACGGAAGGGATAGACTCAGAAGTGTCCTTGTTTGCAGATGATGTGAAGTTAATGAGAAAAATCAAATCGGATGAGGATCAGGCAGGACTACAAAGAGACCTGGACAGGATACAAGCCTGGTCCAGCAACTGGCTCCTTGAGTTTAACCCTGCCAAATGCAAAGTCATGAAGATTGGGGAAGGGCAAAGAAGACCGCAGACACAATATAGTTTAGATGGCCAAAGACTGCAAACCTCACTCATGGAAAAAGATCTGGGGGTGAGCATAACACCGAGCATATCTCCTGAGGCGCACATCAATCAGATAACTACTGCAGCATACGGGCGTCTGGCAAACCTACGGATAGCGTTCCCATACCTCAGTAAGGATTCGTTCAAGACTCTGTATACCATTTGCGTTAGGCCCATACTGGAGAATGCAGCACCAGTTTGGAATCCACACCTAGTCAAGCACGTCAAGAAATTAGAGAAAGTGCTAAGGTTTGCAACAAGACTAGTCCCAGAGCTCCGGGGATTGTCCTACGGAGAAAGGTTGAGGGAAATCGGTCTGACGACACTGGAGGACAGGAGGGTCAGGGGAGGCATGATAACGACATATAAAATACTGCGCGGAATAGACAAGGTGGACAAAGACGGGGTGTTCCAGAGAAGGGACACAGACACAAGAGGTCACAATTGGAAGCTGAAGACTTAGATGAATCAAAGGGATTTTAGGAAGTATTTTTTTCAGTCATAGAGTAGTCAGGCTGTGGAATAGCCTAGAAAGTGACGTAGTGGAGGCGGGAACCATACATAGTTTTAAGGCGAGGTATGATAAAGCTCATGGGGCAGGGAGAGAGAGGACCTAGTAGCAATCAGTGAAGAGACGGGGCCAGGAGCTATGACTCTACCCCTGCAACCACAAATAGGTGAGTACACACACACACACACACACACACACACACACACACACACACACACATACACACAGGCACACACACACACACACACACAAACACACGCACAAACACACACAAGCACACACACACAAACACACACACAAACACACACAAACACACACACACACACACACTAGATTCTTTACAACCTTCACAATTCGTCTTCACAGACTCCGTCTCGCACGTCTCTGGAGACCACCTCCATACGTCTTCCTCAACTTGGTCCCTCTGATCGCTCTGACCGGCAGAGTCTATGTTATTTTCTCTTATTCATCCGGCCGCTGTCCCTCTGGTATCCCCATTAAGGCTCTCCTTGAGACTCGCCTCTTCCACAAGACATGTCTTACACCTTGTCTTATGTGTGTAAGGCAAGTTGTGTTGACACTTCTCTTTCCTGGCTTTATCTAAGTTTCTTCCTCCCCATTTTTCTTTTCTCACGTTTCGTTGTACAGATTTTAGAAGGGCTTTTTAAAACTAAGACGAATTAAGATATGATGGGATATGAAAAGCTCTTTCGTGAAGAATAGAAAGGTACAATACCGTGACTGGAACAATAAACAAATAACCTGCATGTCTGGGAAAGAAACTTATGGAGACTTGGACCATTAAGAGGACCGAAACGTCGTCATAAACTTCATTCTCATATGTACGGGTTATCTGTGTAGTTTTCGTGACGTCTACTAATAATTTTGCCTGCATTAGTAAAAAATTATACAATGATTCTGACTGCATATAAATATCGAAGATATACTCATAAGTTACATTGATTAATTTAACCCAGGGTAACCCAGTAAAGTCAGTGTCACTTATTTTTATTGAGGTTCTTATAGTTTGTTTCATAATTAAGCACTTGTGCATGCCGTCTCATATTAACAAATACTATTAAGCTTCATTTACTAAATAATATTTAGCTTTTGTTTTAAAATGATATATACAGTTACTTTTGTAGACATGCTGAGTATAAGGTGTGTGAGGCCACCTGGACCCCGGCTGTTTTACACGTCTTCCAGTAAAGGAATAATATCGGATCCGAGTCTTTACTAAACTTGAAGATATTGTGGATAAGTAGTTGATCGCAACTTTGTAAATATGCTGTCGTTTCAGATGTTTTATTCAGTACACAAATAATTCGCACATATGAGAGAGGAGGAGCTTATGACGACATTTCGGTCCGATCTGGATCATTACAAAGTCACATTAACAGAAACGAGTGAGGAAGCCAGTTATATAGGAGAGTGAGAAAGGGAACAGGAATAAGAGAGGGAGAAGAGGAAGTAGCAGTAGTGGTAGGTAGGTAGTGCAGATAGTAGTAGTGGTAGGTAGGTAGTGGTAGTGGTAGGTAGGTAGTAGAGGTTTAAGTAGAATAAATAGTGGTGGTGGTGGTAGAAAGTAGGAAGAGTACTCTAGCGACAATAAAGAGAAAGAAAGGGAGTGAAGGGTGAAAGAAAGCAAAAGTAAAGCTAGAAACAATAGTAGAGGAATAAGGGAGGTGGGAGGACTAAGTATTTCCAGATTTTGTTGTTTATCCCATCCTATATGCTATATTGGGGTCATATCCTAAATGTATCATGTCATCCTATATGCTATATTGGGGTCATATCCTAAATGTATCATGTCATCCTATATGCTATATTGGGGTCATATCCTAAATGTATCATGTCATCCTATATGCTATATTGGGGTCATATCCTAAATGTATCATGTCATCCTATATGCTATATTGGGGTCATATCCTAAATGTATCATGTCATCCTATATGCTATATTGGGGTCATATCCTAAATGTATCATGTCATCCTATATGCTATATTGGGGTCATATCCTAAATGTATCATGTCATCCTATATGCTATATTGGGGTCATATCCTAAATGTATCATGTCATCCTATATGCTATATTGGGGTCATATCCTAAATGTATCATGTCATCCTATATGCTATATTGGGGTCATATCCTAAATGTATCATGTCATCCTATATGCTATATTGGGGTCATATCCTAAATGTATCATGCCAGCCTATATGCTATATTGGGGTCATATCCTAAATGTATCATGTCATCCTATATGCTATATTGGGGTCATATCCTAAATGTATCATGTCATCCTATATGCTATATTGGAGTCATATCCTAAATGTATCATGTCATCCTATATGCTATATTGGGGTCATATCCTACTGGGGTCATATCCTAAATGTATCATGTCATCCTATATGCTATACTGGGTCATATCCTAAATGTATCATGTCATCCTATATGCTATACTGGGGTCATATCCTAAATGTATCATGTCATCCTATATGCTATACTGGGGTCATATCCTAAATGTATCATGTCATCCTATATGCTATACTGGGGTCATATCCTAAATGTATCATGTCATCCTATATGCTATACTGGGGTCATATCCTAAATGTATCATGTCATCCTATATGCTATATTGGGGTCATATCCTAAATGTATCATGTCATCCTATATGCTATACTGGGGTCATATCCTAAATGTATCATGTCATCCTATATGCTATATTGGGGTCATATCCTAAATGTATCATGTCATCCTATATGCTATACTGGGGTCATATCCTAAATGTATCATGTCATCCTATATGCTATATTGGGGTCATATCCTAAATGTATCATGTCATCCTATATGCTATACTGGGGTCATATCCTAAATGTATCATGTCATCCTATATGCTATACTGGGGTCATATCCTAAATGTATCATGTCATCCTATATGCTATACTGGGGTCATATCCTAAATGTATCATGTCATCCTATATGCTATACTGGGGTCATATCCTAAATGTATCATGTCATCCTATATGCTATATTGGGGTCATATCCTAAATGTATCATGTCATCCTATATGATATATTGGGGTCATATCCTAAATGTATCATGTCATCCTATATGCTATATTGGGGTCATATCCTAAATGTATCATGTCATCCTATATGCTATATTGGGGTCATATCCTAAATGTATCATGTCATCCTATATGCTATATTGGGGTCATATCCTAAATGTATCATGTCATCCTATATGCTATATTGGGGTCATATCCTAAATGTATCATGCCAGCCTATATGCTATATTGGGGTCATATCCTAAATGTATCATGCCAGCCTATATGCTATATTGGGGTCATATCCTAAATGTATCATGCCAGCCTATATGCTATATTGGGGTCATATCCTAAATATATCATGTCATCCTATATGCTATATTGGGGTCATATCCTAAATATATCATGTCATCCTATATGCTATATTGGGGTCATATCCTAAATGTATCATGTCATCCTATATGCTATATTGGGGTCATATCCTAAATGTATCATGCCAGCCTATATGCTATATTGGAGTCATATCCTAAATGTATCATGCCAGCCTATATGCTATATTGGAGTCATATCCTAAATGTATCATGTCATCCTATATGCTATATTGGGGTCATATCCTAAATGTATCATGCCAGCCTATATGCTATATTGGAGTCATATCCTAAATGTATCATGCCAGCCTATATGCTATATTGGAGTCATATCCTAAATGTATCCTGTCATCCTATATGCTATATTGGGGTCATATCCTAAATGTATCATGCCAGCCTATATGCTATATTGGAGTCATATCCTAAATGTATCATGTCAGCCTATATGCTATATTGGGGTCATATCCTAAATGTATCATGTCAGCCTACATGCTATATTGGGGTCATATCCTAAATGTATCATGTCATCCTATATACTATATTGGGGTCATATCCTAAATGTATCATGTCAGCCTACATGCTATATTGGGGTCATATCCTAAATGTATCATGTCATCCTATATGCTATATTGGGGTCATATCCTAAATGTATCATGCCAGCCTATATGCTATATTGGAGTCATATCCTAAATGTATCATGTCATCCTATATGCTATACTGGGGTCATATCCTAAATGTATCATGTCATCCTATATGCTATAATGGGGTCATATCCTAAATGTATCATGTCATCCTATATGCTATACTGAGGTCATATCCTAAATGTATCATGTCATCCTATGTGCTATACTGGGGTCATAACATAAATGTATCATGTCATTCTTTTTCAAGTGGTTGGTAAAATGCTTTCAAGATATTGTTTAGTCAGAACAGAGTAACATGGCAAACACAATATTTCATATAAGCCGGACACGATCATGGGTTCCACAGTTTGTAAACACTGCGCCTCTCTATTAAAGAACTTTAAATTGCCAATTACTTTTTTATTGCATTGTTAACGATGCACGAATCGTGCACGAATCAAACAATGTTCCCATGAGCTTCACTAAAGTTACCAGTCAAAGAGGGGTCTCCACAATACCTTAAAATTATTTACCCTTCAGTTTGTACCAGGCTCAATGGTAGTTTGTTTTCTGCTACCTATAGCCAGCATGACTCTGGTTCTTATGGCAGTACTTTAACTATAAACTTAACACTAAGAGAGCACTCAGACGTGCACAATACTCGTAACAATCTACATTTAATAATAATGAGAATATCATAAAAAAACAAGGAAAGTGAGGAACCCAAAATAATTTCCTGTGGAACTCCACAAGACATCGGCAAGGATACTGATGTGGTATAATTTGCTTGATTGCTGCTTTTCCTGTTGTCCCGGTAAGATTTGAATCAGGTTACACGGCTTAATCCTATATCCTGAATTTGTCGTATATATATAT
Source organism: Cherax quadricarinatus (assembly GCF_038502225.1). Taxonomy (NCBI): domain Eukaryota; kingdom Metazoa; phylum Arthropoda; class Malacostraca; order Decapoda; family Parastacidae; genus Cherax; species Cherax quadricarinatus. The sequence continues at coordinate 39,735,510 of NC_091317.1, forward strand.
ATATATATATATATATATATATATATATATATATATATATATATATATATATATATATATATATATATATATATATATATATTTATATATATATATATATATATATATATATATATATATATATATATATATATATATATATATATATATATATATATATATATATATATATATGTATATATATATATATATATATATATATATATATATATATATATATATATATATTATATATATATATATATATATATATATATATATATATATATATATATATATATATATATATATATATATATATATATATATATATATGATAGCTGTAGGCCTTTCGTGTTGCAGTCAACACATCATCAGCTGCTTTACCCCCTTTCATTCTACGTAATGCCTCACATAACTCCCCCACATTCTATAGGCCTTTCGTGTTGCAGTCAACACATCATGAGCTGCTTTACCCCCTTTCATTCTACGTAATGCCTCACATAACTCCCCCACATTCACATCCTGCTCTTCTTCACTCCAAAAAGATGTTATATTTCCCTGCCCAGTGCATGAAATTACAACCCCCCTTTCTTATCGACCTTTAAAATTTCCTCAAAATATTCCCACCATCTACCCAGTACCTTCAGTTTCCCATCAACTAACTCTCCTACTCTGATTTTAACTGACAAATCTGTGCATTCCCTAGGCTTTCTTGTTTATATCATCCCAAATTTTTTTCTTATTTTCAGCATTTTTAAAATGATCCCATCCCTTTTCAACCCCCCATTACCCATACTTGCGCTAGTCCACCTTTCTGCCAATAGTTCCTTCTCCCTTAGTTTATACACTTTCACTTCTCTCCTACTTGATATTGCCATATTCATTTTGTCCCATCTACCTCTTACTCTAACTGTAGCTACAACTAAATAATGATCCGATATATCAGTTGCCCCTCTATAAACATGTACATCCTGGAGCCTACCCATCAACCTTTTATCCACCAATACATAATCTAACAAACTACTTTCATTATGTGCTATATCATACTTTGTATATTTATTTATCCTCTTTTTCATAAAATATGTATTACTTATTATCAAATCTCTTTCTACACATAATTCAATTAAAGTCTCCCCATTTTCATTTACCCCTGGCACCCCTTATTTATCTACTACTCCCTCCACAACATTTTTACCCACTTTAGCATTGAAATCCCCAACTACAAGTACTCTCACACTTGGCTCAAAACTTCCCTCGCTCTCACTCAACATTTCCCAAAATCTCTCTCTCTCTTCCACACTTGTCTCTTCCCCAGATGCGTTAACACTTACTATAACCCACTTTTCACATCCAACCCTTATTTTACTCCACATAATCCTAGAATTTATACATTTATATTCCTTCTTTTCCTGCCATAACTTATCCTTCAAAATTATTGCTACTCCTTCCTTAGCTCTAACTCTATTAGAAACCCCTGACCTAATCTCATTTATTTCTCCCCACTGAAACTCTCCCACCTCCTTCAGCTTTGTTTCACTTAAAGCCAGGACATCCAGCTTGTTTTCATTCATAACATCCACAATCATCTCTTTCTTATCATTCGCACAACATCCACGCACATTCAGACATCTCACTTTTACGGTTTTCTTCATTTTCTTTTTAGTAAGCTATACATGAAAAGGGGTTACTAGATAGTTGTTTCAGACATTTTAGTTGACTTGTACAACGCGCATGACTTACGGAGGGAAGATTCTTATTCCACTTCCCCATGGATATTACCTGGAGAGAGTTTCGGGATTCAACGCCCCCACTGCTCGGTCTGAGACCAGGCTTCATGGTGGATCAGGATCTGATCAACGAGGCTGTTACTGGCGGCCGCATGCAAACTGACGTACGAACCACAGCCAGGTTGGTCAGGTACTGACTTTAAGTGCCTCTCCAGTGCCTTCTTGAATACAGCCAGGGGTCTGTTGGTAATCCCCCTTATGTATGCTGGGAGGCAGTTGAACATTGCTTGGCCTCGGACACTTATTGTGTTGTCTCTCAGTGTACCCGTGGCGCCCCTGCTTTTCATCGGGGGAATGTTGCATCTCCTGCCGAGTCTTTTGCTTTCATAGGGAGTGATTTTCGTATGCAGGTTTGGTATCAATCCCTCCAGGAGCTCCCAAGTGTATATTATCATGTCTCTCTCTCGCTTGCGTTCCAGGGAATACAGATCAAGGACCTTCAACCATTCCCAGTAATTTAGGGGCCTTACCATACTTTTGTGTGCTATGAAAGTTCTTTGTACACTCCCCACGTCTGGAATGTCGCCAGCCTTGAAGGGGGCCTTTAGTGTATAGCAGTATTCCAGCCTAGAGAGAACAGGCGATTTGAAGATGAGGTAGATACATTGTTGTGGTCTTTTAAGGCGAGATCCTCTGTCATTATCACTTCCAGGTCCTTCACAATTCTTTTCCTCTCTAATGTTTGGTTAGAATTCGTCGTATACCCCGATACATTTTTAATTTCCTTAAGTTTTCCATATCTGAGTAGTTGAAATTTCTCCTCGTTGAACTTCATGTTGTTTTGAGTGAGCTTTATCATACCTCTGCTTAAAGCTATGTATGGATCCTGCCTCCACTACTTCGCTTCCCAAACTATTCCACTTCCTGACTACTCTGTGGCTGAAGAAATACTTCCTAACATCCCTGTGATTCATCTGTGTCTTCAACTTCCAACTGTGTCCCCTTGTTACTGTGTCCAATCTCTGGAACATCCTGTCTTTGTCCACCTTGTCAATTCCTCTCAGTATTTTGTATGTGTGTGTGTGTGTGTGTGTGTGTGTGTGTGTGTGTGTGTGTGTGTGTGTGTGTGTGTGTGTGTGTGTGTGTGTGTGTGTGTGTGTGTGTGAATTTTCATCTGAACTGCCTCCTAGCGTGATCTCTGCTAAAACATTGTTTTCTTTACTCCTTCCTTTTAGGTATCTCAAGTTGAAATCTCGCAGTATTAAGATGTTTGGGGCAGGAGTTGGGAGATTTTCCAGACAGTGATCAATTTTCAAACGTTGCCCCTGGAATTGCTGGGACGTTGCGTCTGGAGGCTTGTATACAACACAATGACAAGGTTTTTGGATTTCAGTCTTTACCGCCAAAACTTCAACTACATCATTTGAGGTATTTAGTAGTTCTGAGCAAATAAGCGACTCTGTGACATACAGGCAACCCCCCCCCCCTTTTGCCTGTTTAGTCTGTCGCATCCGAATAGATTATAACCTGGGATCCACATTTCATTGTCATAATGATCCTTTTTGTGGGTCTCTGTGAATGCTGCAGACATTGCATTTGACTCCGTGAGCAGTCCCTTGATATAAGGAATTTAGACCCTGTATGTTTGCAAAGACAAATGTCGTTATACTGGTGGAATTTAGGGGGTTTTATTTGCTGGCTCTAATATCTGTTGTTCTGGAGTGGAGGCCAATGTCCGTGCCTTTGCTCCAGAAGTGTTTTCAGTTGGTGTAGGATTATTCTCATTTCTTGCCAATCCTTTTTCCCTCCTGGCCCTAAAAAAAACTGTCCCTGGAGGGGTTGTGGCTCCCCCCACTTGTTTCCCATAGTTAGGCTGGTCTGTGTCTTCTTGTCCCCCTTAGATGATGTGCCTGGCAGTACGCATTGTAACATTTTCTTTCATGGATTGATAAGTGACACATTTCTGGGGTGAAATAAGTTACAAGAGGGGAAGTTGCACTCTCCTGTTGTCATGTGGACGTGACATTTTTTGGGAGGGTCAAAGGTGCATGTCCAACCTGTTTTACCAGATATACCGTGCCTGCAGGTACTCAAGGCATGGTATTTGCATAGATTGGATTTCCGTTTGCTAGGATTCATTGTAGCTGCATTCGCTTCTGGTGCATTTTTCTTCTGTTTCCTCCCCATCTTTCACCCCTGTATGGACATCAGTGCTTCCACCAGGTTTTGCTGGTAGTGTGTCGATACTATTCCCTGAGGCATCATCCCCTTTTGTTCCATCTCCAGCAGTATCTCTATTTTGTACCTCTGTGAATTGAATAGCGTTGTCTTTACTTGTTTCATCACTAGGGCTAATGTCTCTTTTTGGTTCACTGTCCTCCAGGACAACCCCAGCACCCTCAGGAGCACTGTCGTCCAAGACAGCCCCGTCCAAACCATCCATCTTATTTTCTCAAATTGTCATACAATGTTGACATATCTTTCAGGAAGGATCTTTTAGTAGTGTTCTTGTCTTTTATGTCAAGCGTGATCACTGGTTTAAAATCTCTGCATGCACCATGGGACCATTGACCACAGATGGCAAGCAATCCAGGCCTGTTTTCGCCCCTTACTCTTTCTGCAGACTACACAGATCTTCATGGTGGTGGTCATCTTACAACACCTGACAACTCTCCTTGCTAGCTAGTCTATAATTTCTCGAAGTATTTAGTTGCCTTTAACAGTTCTTCCGATTTGGCTGACGAGGATAGGCTTTTATATAAAAGATTTTATATGTACATATATACGTATATATATATATATATATATATATATATATATTTATTTATATATATATATATATATATATATATATATATATATATATATATATATATATATGTGTGTGTGTGTGTGTGTGTGTGTATGTGTGTGTGTGTGTGTGTCGTGCCGAATAGGCAGAACTTGCGATCTTGGCATAAATAGCAACGCTCATTTTTGTGTATGCAATAATTTCGCCAAAATTATTCTGAACCTAACGAAAAAAATGTATTTGATTGTGTTTGTTTAGTACTAAATTATTGTAAACGTATTTAAAATATATTTAGTTGGGTTAGGCTAAAATAAATTGCTCTTGTTATAATAAGGCTAGGTAAGTTTTCTAAGATCCTTTTGGTGCAAAATTAAAATTTTTTACATTAACATTAATGAAAAAAATATATCTTTAAACGTATAAGAGAAAATTTCAGAAAGGACTTAATTTTAAATGAGTTCTTGCTAATTGACCAGTTTTACATATTCGGCACGACATATATATATATATATATATATATATATATATATATATATATATATATATATATATATATATATATATATATATATATATATATATATATATATATATATATATATATATATATATATATATACATATATATGCAATAAGGTCACAGTAAACAGGTGATTCTAAAATATGCAAAAACAACCACTGTGAAAGAGTAGTGAAATTCCAAGCGCTTTCGTGACTACTCACATTGTCAAGGAACTATGAAAGTAATACATCAAAGGAAGACAATTAAAGGGCTTAGACAACACCTCACAGTCAACCCCCACAACAAAGAAACACCTGACGCGCGATAATACCGGACTTATAAGAAAATTATGAAAGAAAATGAATAATATCTTAGATGATAAGGAAACACTCGTGAATAATCTGGAGATCACTGAAGAGCTTGGCGCAAGTGATCACAAATCCATCACCTTTAGCTTTAATTGGGAATGCAAGAATAATGATAATACAGTAAAAATCCCCGATTTTCGTTCTGCCGATTATAATGGACTTAGGGAACATCTGTCTAATCTTGATTGGGGTTATCTAGCTAATGATTTTATTGACGATAATCATACTTATGAATATGAAGGGATCTGCTTTTATGATTGTTTTCTTAATAATGTACACAGTGCCCAGAGTATATACATTCCCCAGAGAGAAATTAGGTCTAAAAATAACGATCCCAAATGGGTTAACAGGAGGCTAAAGCATCTATTAGGGGAGAAAAGGGGAATTTATAGGCGCATCAGAAGAGGAGAGGTTAACCTTACTGACCAATATGTTCAGCTTAAAAGAGAAGTAAAAAAGGCGATTAGAAAGGCTAAACGTGACTATGAAATTAGAGTTGCTAATGAATCAAAGTCTAATCCAAAGGGGTTCTTTCAAGTGTATAGGACGAAGGTGAAGGAAAAAGTAGGACCTCTGAAATCTGGGAATGGACAGCTGACGGATAATGAACTGGAAATGTGTTCCTTATTTAATGACTATTTTTTGTCAGTTTTTACACAGGAAGATGTAAATGAGATTCCAGTAATTAACAATTATTTAGTTCCTGATGAATTTAAGTTAACTAATATTACTGTCACGAGGGACATGGTTATTAAACAGATAGACAAACTGAAACAAAATAAGTCCCCGGGACCCGATGAGTTGTTTTCAAGGGTACTTAAGGAATGCAAGATGGAGCTTAGTCAGCCATTAACGAATGTATTGAATGCGTCCATCCTTACCAGTGTTGTGCCAGAGATGTGGAAGATGGCTAATGTGGTTCCTATATTCAAATCAGGGGATAAGTCCACTCCTTCAAATTACCGTCCAATAAGCCTGACATCTATAGTGGGCAAGTTATTAGAATCAATTATAGCTGACATTATCAGAAGTCACCTTGAAGAGCATAACTTGATAAATGAATCTCAGCATGGATTCACGAGAGGTCGTTCCTGCCTGACAAACTTACTGACGTTCTTCAATAGAACATTTGAGGCAGTTGACAGTGATAAGGAATATGATATTGTTTATTTGGATTTTAGTAAAGCCTTCGACAGAGTACCTCACAAGAGACTCTTAAGAAAAGTGGCAGCTCATGGTATAGGAGGTAAAGTTCTAGCATGGATTGAGGCATGGCTTACCAATAGAAAGCAGAGAGTTACCATTAATGGAGTGAAATCTGAATGGGAATTAGTCACTAGTGGCGTTCCACAAGGATCAGTTTTAGGCCCTCTCTTGTTCATAATTTACATTAATGACCTTGATGAAGGGATTACTAGTGACATGAGTAAGTTTGCTGATGATACAAAGATAGGCCGTATAATTCACTCTGAGGAGGATATCAATGAACTCCAGGACGATTTGAACAAATTAATGTCTTGGTCTGAGAAATGGCAGATGAAGTTTAATGTGGATAAGTGTAAGGCACTTGCCCTTGGTAATGAAAATAACCCTCGAAGTTATAATCTAGGTGAAGTAGAGCTTGGTCATACAGAATGTGAAAAAGACTTGGGAGTCATGGTAAGCAGAAATCTAAAGCCAAGACAGCAGTGCCTCAGTGTGCGCAACAAGGCCAACAGATTACTTGGATTTATCTCAAGAAGTATAAGTAACAGAAGTCCAAAAGTTATTTTACAGCTCTATACATCACTAGTGAGGCCTCATTTGGATTATGCTGCTCAGTTTTGGTCCCCTTACTACAGGATGGACATAGACTCATTAGAGAACATACAGAGAAGAATGACTAAAATGATTTACTGTGTAAGGAACCTCCCGTATGAAGATAGACTTAAAGCCTTAAATCTCCACTCTCT
>NC_091317.1:39747831-39770331 GCF_038502225.1 Cherax quadricarinatus
TATATATATATATATATATATATATATATATATATATATATATATTAATAGGTCAGTTTAAATATATTTATTATATCTTAAAAGACACTGCTTATTCGATATAAAACTATCTGACATTTTACAAGCAGTGGATACTGTGTTATGCAACTCTTTCATAAATCTAAATTATATTGCTTCTAATGTCACTAAATAAATGTCAGCGATTTTATGAAACTCTATCCTTCTTGTATGTTCCATAAAACTGTAAAATTACCAACACTTAACAATGAAAGCTCTATGTTGTCTAAACTGCCCAAATACAGCTTTTGTTTCATAAATCTTGAGTAGCTGTCAATCAGTACGTTTTACAGTGGTCATGAAGAATGTTACTGTCAGGACCTGATACCTTTTTTTTCCCCTCTGGCGTCTTACCTCAGAAATCAGAGCTCGAGCCATCTCCTTACGTTGTTACCATCAGCAGACATTGTAGTCTCCTCATTACCAACAACCAGCAGACAATATATTCTCATTACCAACAACCAGCAGAAAATATATTCTCATTACCAACAACCAGCAGATAATATATTCTCATTACCAACAACCAGCAGACAATATATTCTCATTACCAACAACCAGCAGATAATATATTCTCATTACCAACAACCAGCAGACAATATATTCTCATTACCAACAACCAGCAGACAATATATTCTCATTACCAACAACCAGCAGATAATATATTCTCATTACCAACAACCAGCAGACAATATATTCTCATTAATGCAAGCTTACAATATATTCTGCTCAGTCTGTGACGGGATACGATGTCTGCTGAACATTTCATCCCTGTTGTCTCCTCAATGAGACGTCCTAAAAAATGACATGGAAAGTTAAGGTCGAAGATAAAATACGTTTTTTTTTTCATTTTTTTTGTGAGATATATTCTCGTAAGAGAAAAGATGAGGTTAAACTTGTGATGCTTGCTTAAACATAGGTTTAACAGGAAGGTTTTGAGGGAAATAAATATTCGTCCAGTAAACAACGTGAGTCTGTACATGTACTGGTATTGGGAAATATTACGTAAACCTGTACTGGGAACATTATATAAACTGGTATATCTTGTTCACCAGTACAATCTTATATCTTTTAAGATGGTACTGATGAAGAAGATATAAGATGGTACTGATGAAGAAGATATAAGATGGTACTGATGAAGAAGATATAAGATGGTATTGGTGAACATATAAACTGGCTCTGGGAAACAACACATTAAATGGTTATGGGAGCAATATAAAAACTGGTACTAGGAACATTATGTAAACTGATATTCGGTAGCATTATATATTCAAGTACTGGGACTATTATATATACTAGTATTGAGACCATTATATAAACTGGTACTGGGCAGCATTATATAAATCGGAACTGGGAAACATTATATACACCAGTAGTGGGGAACATTATGTAAACTACTACTGGAAAAAATGTATTAACGGATACTGGGAAACAATAAATATATACATACACACACACACATGTATATATACATATATATATATATATATATATATATATATATATATATATATATATATATATATATATATATATATATATATATATATATATATATATATATATATATATATATATATATATATATATATATATATATATATATATATATATATATATATATATATATATATATATATATATATATATATATATATATATATATATATATATATATATATACATACAGGCAGAGGCGAGAGGTCAGATGTATATATCTGACCTCTCGCCTCTGCCTGTTACAGTGAGTGGCGACGACAGGAGAGAAATTTATTGTAATTAACATGTTGGTTGTGTGTGTAATGGGCAAGAAGAGGGTGAGAGACAGCCAAGTAGCAGCAGCAGCAGCAACTGTGCTCTTTTGTGTAGGAGCAAGAGCAGCAATCGTGCTACTACGTAAAGGAGTAGCAGCAGCTGCTGCTACTGTGCAGGAGTAAACTGTGCTGCTACATGCAGGACCAGCAACAGCAACTGCTACGTGCAGAGTTAGAGGAGATGACAGAGATGATGTCATGAGGAACGTGCAGCCAAGTATATGTGTTACATCAACACTCTGGAGGCTACTTAACATTCCTCTTCACATCACTAGAATTTATGCAAGTATGATTTAATCTTTTGCATCACTCTAAGAATGTCAGGGATCACGAGCAAACATAAGTCTCATTCCAAGACCAACTAGATAAATATTTATAATATCTTGACAGGTGACACATTAGCTCACCAGCGGTGATCAAGACACTTTATTACAGTGTCTGAGAGTGAAGGAAGAAATACGTAGCGTGAATGGTGCAGGCGTCGTCTCTATCATGGACGTGTATGTGAGGCTGAGGGTGGTAGCGTTAAGAAATGAAGACGTATGGAGATATATGTAGAAAACAAGTGCAAGGGGAAACCTCTGTAGGAGCCTCGAGGGACCACGAAGAGAAATGGTGAGAACATTTGGCAAGACCAGTCTTGTGGGAGCGTATTAAGTAGGTTAGAGGAAGCCAGGGTCACAGAATCACAGAAGAGAAACTATAAATGAACTGGACAAATATATGAGTCAAAAGGGCTGGGTTTGATTAGTACCTGAGGTACTGAAACAAATTCATGGATTCCTTTGGACAAATACTTGGGTGGTTTTGACCTGCCTTGTATGGGCCAGTAGGCCTTCTGCAGTGTTCCCCACATTCTTAAGTTTTTATGTACTTGTATGATGAAGAAAGTTACTCATTTTTTGATAAAATTCTCAAATTTTCACCAGGGTCCCTTTCAACCTACTCTTTCAAATAATAAAACCCCATCAATATATATTCAAGATGGATGAAATCACAATAAAACGCGTGATTCCATATATGAAAATAATACCACAGTGAAAATCGGAAATAAAATCCGAGCGTTTCCTGTGCTTACACATATCTGTGAGAGCACATTAATTAAGAGCGCTCAGGTTTTATTTCCGATTTTCACTGTGGTACTTTTCATGTTCAAGATATCCACCTTTCCAAGGCCGCCAATAATAATAATAATAATAATAATAATAATAATAATAATAATAATAATAATAATAATAATAATAATAATAATAATATCTTTATTTCTACAAGTACATGTACAAGGTATACAGTCCTAGCTGACATCAATGACATACTTGTTATGCTGAGCATTTCGGACATATTAGGTTAATTTTGTCCCAGGATGCGACCCACACCAGTCGACTAACACTCAGGTACCCGTTTTACTGATGGTTGAACATGGACAGCAGGTGTCTCATGGAAACACGTCCTAATGTTTCTCAGCCGTACCGGGTAATTGATCCCCTGACCTCAATGTGTGAGCTGAGTGCGCTAGCGATAGAGATGCAGAATAACACATATCACGAGACTTTAAAACATATATCACCTGACTTTAAAATCTATTCCCGTTTTTCATGTCAGTAAGCTCATTGGAGATGTCAAAACGACTTGGCATTAAAAAAAAAATCAATTACCTTCTTTTTTTTCCGAAATAGTCCTGATAAGAAATGATTTATGAGCTAAGGTTAAAGATTAAATATCGGGAGTACTTAGCTGATAAGACAGCTCATCGCCTGCACAGCCGCCCCTGCAAACGAGGTCTTAAGAAGCTGTCGAAGTCACTTCTCAACGGGCTGTAAATAAGTGCATTATGTTAATAATAAATTACCCCTAGGGGGTGTTATGTCAGCATATATCAGACACTGATGGCTGATGACACTTACTTGTGTGGACTCAAAGGTCCACTTATCACCGGGGTTTATGATAAGTGACTAACTCGTAACTTATACTCAACTGCGCAGTCAATAGTAGTATATCACGAGTTAGAACACTTACCTGGGTATATGTATATGACCCGTAGTTACGCCCGGATATCCGATGAGTTGATTGAAGAATAGTGTTCTTGGTAGAATGTCGCACTACACTCTGTTGGATCACAACACTCGTTGTTACACTGTTCATCAATAATTGTTCACACAATATCACTAAAGAAGTTGATCACACTTCTCTGTAAGTGTTTATCGTGTTTTGTGAGACACTTTGTTCACACTAATGCACGCATCAGTATTCTTTGTTGGTTATCCTGGCGTCAGTGTGACTCCCAGTAGGGTGAAAAGTAATCTGACCTCACAGCATCCTACGCCACTGCAATGCCCCTAGAACATAAAGGAAAAGCTGACCTAGTACTTTTTGCTTCCGAGCCAAATTTCCTCCATGAAGCAAAGCAGAATGCTTGATTCTTGCTGTCTTAAGCATAGACAACAATGTACACTATCTTTACCATGGTAATAAAGTGGGAGCAGGATTTTCCTTAATTGTCCTGCTAAGGTAAGTGATAGACTGTCTTTTATTAAACTACACTTTGCAACACTGGACTCTTGCAAGGAGCGGCGGTCGCTTGACCACGTCACATACTCGTATTGCATCTGGGATAAATTACTTGCTGTAGCAGTAAACAAGATGCTTGCCCCTTCTGAGAGGGCTGGGCCCCTCAGGGCTGACAGTGGCTGAAATGGGCTGAAGGGGGCTGATACCCCCCTCCTGGAGAAAATTTCTCCACAAGCCACTCAGAATAAATGAATTATCTCTAAGTTAACTATTTATCAAGATACAAACATGATATGAGGAGGAACATATTTAAATGTTTGCCTAAGTCAGTAAATCAAATGAACATGGCGAAGGTTCTTAGCAAAGAAAACTATTTAAATGTGTCTCTTTTATTCTCTTTTATTAATACTTATAAACACATTTTCGGAGTGTGATAAATGGTTTAGAAAACCGACAAGTTGAAGACTGAGACACTTATGCAACATATGAGAATCTTTATTGAGGAAACGTTTCGCCACACAGTGGCTTCTGATTTGTATTGGACTAATGAAGCCACTGTGTGGCGAAACGTTTCCTCAATAAAGATTCCCATATGTTGCATAAGTGTCTCAATCTTCAACATTTTCGGAGCCTTGAACCCAAGCATGTCGACCTGTGTCTTACAATGCACTCTTGCTGCACTACTTAACAGACTTTTTCCAGCTCCCACAGACACGTCGTCCATCACCTATCACTCGATAGTGTAGTATTCATCGCTGTGTTTAAACAAGGAGCTTCAAAAACGTTCAAGGAATGAGTGCAAGTGTTTCTTCCTTACGTGAAACGTGAGCTTCTGAGTGGGAAGAGAATTGACATTCTTGGGGATGAGTACATTCCAATCTCAAAGCCTCAGATCGTACTTTAACAAGGAAAGTTGTGAGAATTTCAGTTCAGCTTGACATTAGACTGACCAGGGTACAAACGGGGATTAACACAGACAAGTATGATACATATGCGCATATGCGATAATTATGATAATACATTAAGGCAATGTTACGCCATCCAGTGGCTGTCAGTCTTAGATACGGCATGTGTCCTCCACACACACCAGATGATGGAGGCAGTTCATAGAAGTGGCAATGAAGAGGCCGAATTATTTTCATACTTAGATGATAAATAGATGGAAGTGGAGTGCTTCCCACAGCAGTAAATCATCTCCACCCAGACCCAAACTGATGTGGACAACAGCAGATAACAGCCGCTTAGCTGGCTGCAACCATGAAGCAGTACACACACTGCCTCTCCCCGCTTAGCTGCAGCACACACACTGCCTCTTCCTCACGCTGCTGATGTGGCACAACAGGTCATGATAAGCTAATGATCGCTACTGTAGACTTAGCTGAGCTTGGACTGGCAACAGCAGCTTTTCATCAGAGATAAATAACTCAAGATCACCTTTGTCACGGATAAAAAAAACTCAGTTATTATTATTATTATTATTGTTATTTTCCTTATTACTATTGTTATCATCATTGTGGGTGAGGGCAAAACCCGTGGGAGTTATACAGCTTCTGCGGTATGGAAGGCAATCAAATTCGATTCAGCCAAGCGGACGGTACTTCCAATCCCCTGGAACAAAAGCCCTTCACAAGTGCCAAGACGCATCCACCGAAGAGCCAAAAGAACCAAATATATTGCGTCTGATGAGATCTGTCAGGAATTAGGTCATATCAAATCTATATTACTTACTACATTCCATACTCTGACCAGATGTGCCCAAATTTCTACTCTGTTCAGGCATAGACAATAAAATATAGCCTGGAAATCTTTGAGGGTATTGTATGAGCTGAATTATAGAATACCCTATATTATGATAGAACAAGATGACTAATACACGTGTATAACAGCTGAGTATATTGTTGAAACGCATCGCCTGCAGAGCAGGCTTGTACAATACACAGATAATCCGCTTATGACGACGTTTCGACCCTAATTGGAGTATTTACAAGTCACACTAACACACGAAGGTGAGGAGCCATTATGCAGAAGAGAGGGGAGGACAAGAACGGGACAAAAAGAGAGAAAGAAGGAAGTAGAGATGTAATGGTAGAGGTAATGGTGGTAGTGAAAGTAGTAGTAGTGGCAGTAGTAAGTAAAGGGAGTAATGATAGTTAGAAAGGGGAGTGAAGCGAGGCAGTAGAAGAAGTAGTAGTACTAATGGTAGTAGTAGTAGTAGTAGTAGTAGTAGCAGTAGTAGTGGTAGAAATAGAAAACAGAGGTACTTTTCTACTGGAGACAGTGGAGAGGTGACATTGAAGTGTGCAGCGGCACACTGAGCCATGGTAAGGTAAGTGGAACACATCAATTTCCTTATGAAAAGGAGGAATAACCCAGATAACAATACACGTTTTGGAAAATCTGCTTTTAAAATGCATTAATAAAGAAGAAAGCTGAAAAATATCTGAGGTTTTTAAAAGTGCGAGAAAGAGAACTAATGCTTCCAAGAGACGCTAGATCCGTCCACGCAAGCAAGCTTGGGACACCCTGTACTGCTGTGACAAGCTGGTGACACACTGTACTACAGTGACAAGCTGATGACACATTGTACTGCTGTGACAAGCTGGTGACACACTGCACTACAGTGACAAGCTGGGGACACACTGCACTTCAGTGACAAGCTGGTACCTTATTCCAGATTCTTGTAGTGCAGTGTGTCACCAGCTTGTCACAGCAGTACAGGGTGTCCCAAGCTTGTCACTGTAGTACAGTGTGTCTCCAGCTTGTCACAGCAGTACAATGTGTCCCCAGCATGTCACTGTAGGCATCATGACTCACGAAATCGTAATGGCACAATTTCAAACAAACCATACAACGGGTGGGGATTAAACTCGTGGCGAGTGAGTCTTAAGACTCCACGCCAGTGCGTAAGCTACTGGACCAGTGGCTTACACGCTAACCTGGAGTTTTAAGACTCGCCACGAGTTCCATCCCCCCCTGTGGTACGACTTGTCACTGTAGTACAGTGTGTCACCAGCTTGTCACTGTAGTACAGTGGGTCACCAGTTTGTCACTGTAGTACAGTGTGACCAGCTTGTCACTGTAGTACAGTGTGTCAACAGCTTGTCACTGTAGTACAGTGTATCACCAGTTTGTCACTGCCGTACAGTGTGTCACCAGCTTGTCACTATAGCACAGTGTGTCACCAGATTGTCATTATAGTACAGTGGTTTAGCAGCTTGTCACTGTAGTACAGTGTGCCACAAGCATGTCATTGTAGCACAGTGAGTCACCAGCTTGTCACTGTAGTACAGTGTGTCACTAGTTTGTCACAGTAGTATAGTGTGTCACCAGCTTGTCACAGTAGTACAGTGTGTCACCAGCTTGTCACCGTAGTACAGCGTGTCACCAGCTTGTCACTGTAGTACAGTGTGTCACCAGCTTGTCACTGTAGTACAGTGTGTCACCAGCTTGTCACTGTAGTACAGTGTGTCACCAGCTTGTCACTGTAGTACAGTGTGTCACCAGCTTGTCACTGTAGTACAGTGCTTCACCAGCTTCTCAGTGTAGTACAGTGTGTCACCAGCTTGTCACAGTAATACAGTGTGTCACCAGCTTGTCACAGTAGTTCAGTGTGTCACCAGCTTGTCATTGTAGTACAGTGTGTCACCAGCTTGTCACAGTAATACAGTGTGTCACCAGCTTGTCACAGTAGTACAGTGTGTCACCAGCTTGTCATTGTAGTACAGTGTGTCACCAGCTTGTCACCGTAGTACAGTGTGTCATCAGCTTGTCACAGTAGTACAGTGTGTCACCAGCATGTCACAGTAGTACAGTGTGTCACCAGCTTGTCACAGTAGTAGTGTATCACCAGCATGTCACAGTAGTACAGTGTGTCACCAGCTTGTCACAGTAGTACAGTGTGTCACCAGCTTGTCACAGTAGTACAGTGTGTCACCAGCTTGTCACAGTAGTACAGTGTGTCACCAGCTTGTCACAGTAGTAGTGTATCACCAGCATGTCACAGTAGTACAGTGTGTCACCAGCTTGTCACAGTAGTGCAGTGTGTCACCAGCTTGTCACAGTAGTACAGTGTGTCACCAGCTTGTCACAGTAGTGCAGTGTGTCACCAGCTTGTCACAGTAGTAGTGTATCACCAGCATGTCACAGTAGTACAGTGTGTCACCAGCTTGTCACAGTAGTGCAGTGTATCACCAGCATGTCACAGTAGTACAGTGTGTCACCAGCTTGTCACAGTAGTGCAGTGTGTCACCAGCTTGTCACAGTAGTACAGTGTGTCACCAGCTTGTCACTGTAGTACAGTGTGTCACCAGCTTGTCACAGTAGTACAGTGTGTCAACAGCTTGTCACAGTAGTACAGTGTGTCACCAGCTTGTCACAGTAGTACAGTGTGTCTCCAGCTTGTCACAGTAGTACAGTGTGTCACCAGCTTGTCACAGTAGTACAGTGTGTCTCCAGCTTGTCACAGTAGTACAGTGTGTCACCAGCTTGTCACAGTAGTACAGTGTGTCAACAGCTTGTCACAGTAGTACAGTGTGTCACCAGCTTGTCACAGTAGTACAGTGTGTCTCCAGCTTGTCACAGTAGTACAGTGTGTCACCAGCTTGTCACAGTAGTACAGTGTGTCTCCAGCTTGTCACAGTAGTACAGTGTGTCACCAGCTTAGTGAAAATTCCGTTTTATTGATTTTTTTTTAAAAATATCCTCCTGAAGGGTTCTTGATCTGAAGAACTGTTGTTACTCTCCTTTTCCTCGGATCAAACCTGAGACGCTCTTACAAGAGGTTTCATTCCATGATATAAAACGATTTGTATCCACCTCAGGACAGTCTTTCAACCTCATTAATTTACTATATAAATAATTACGCTGTTGGTAGTGGTTATGTGCTGGAGTTAATTCAGCCTTTTTATGATTAACAAATGTTAATTCTAACGTTATACTAGATAATTACCTTTGTCGTGGGGTTATATTGTGAGAGAAAATATTAGAAATGTTGCTTTTATATTCAGTTTAATTAATTTTTGGAACTATTCAGTGGTTCAGCTCAAGTTCTTTACTCTGAGGTTAATACACGTAATATATTCCACTATGAACAGTGGAAAATAACACTGTTATGTGTGTGTTACTCCAAGTATAATACTGTGATATGCTTGTTACACCAAGTATAACACTGTTATACGTTACATCAAGTATAACACTGTGATCTGTTACACTAAGTATAACACTGTTATATGTCACACCAAGTATAACTCGGTTATATGTTACATCAAGTATAACACTGTGATCTGTCACACCAAGTATAACACTGTTATATGTCACACCAAGTATAACTCTGTTATATGTTACACCAAGTATAGCACTGTGACATGTTACACCAAGTACAACACTGTGATCTGTTATACCAAGTATAACACTGTTATATGCCACATCAAGTATAACACTGTGATCTGTCACACCAAGTATAACACTGTGATATGTTACGCCAAGTATAACACTGTTATATGTTTGTTATACCAAGTACAACACAGTGATATGTTTGCTACACAAAGTATAACACTGTGATATGTTTCTTACACCAAGTATAACACTGTGATGTGTGTTACTTCAAGTATAACACTGTGATATGTTTGATAGAACAAGTATAACACTGTGATATGTTTGATAGAGCAAGTATAACACTGTGATATGTTTGATAGAACAAGTATAACGCTGTGATATGTTTGATAGAACAATTATAACACTGTGATATGTTTGATATAACAAGTACAACACTGATATGCTACAGCAAGAATAACACTGTGATATATTATTCCAAGTAACTCTGGTCAGATCACTGATAGTGATAAGGATATGTGTGAAATTCTCAATACCTACTTCCTCTCAGTTTTCACCCAGAAAATACTAGTGATATTCCTGAATAATAGATTATGCAGAACAGGAGGATAATAAACTATGCATGATTGCGGTAACTAGTGACATGGTCCTCAGACAAATAGAGAAACTAAAACCTAACAAATCCCCAGGCCCTGATGAACTGTTTGCAAGGGTGTTAAATGAATGTAAAGAGGAACTTGCATACCTTTGACTAATCTTTTTAACATGTCACTACAAACTGGCATAGTGCCTGATAAGTGGAAAATGGCAAATGTAATACCTATTTACAAGGCGGGTGACAGGTCCATGGCTTCGAACTATAGACCAATAAGCCTTACCTACATAGTGGGAAAATTTATGGAATCCATAATTGCCGAAGCAATTCGTAGCCATCTTGATAGGTAGAGATTGATTAATGAATCTCAACACGGTTTTACAAAGGGGCGTTCCTGTCTTACGAATTTACTAACTTTTTTCACTAAGGTTTTTGAAGAGTTAGATCATGGTAATGAATATGGTATTGTGTATATGGACTTCAGTAAGGCTTTCGATAGAGTTCCACACCAGAGGCTATTGAGGAAACTTAAGGAACACGGAATAGGAGGAGAAATTTTTTCCTGGGTTGAGGCATGGTTGACAAATAGGCAGCAGAGAGTTTGCGTAAATGGGGAGAAATCAAAATGGGGGCACGTCACAAGCGGTGTTCCTCAGGGGTCAGTGTTGGGCCCGTTGTTGTTAACAATTTACATAAACGACATAGATGAGGGAATAAATAGCGACATAAGCAAATTCGCTGATGACACGAAAATAGGCCGTCCAGTTCATTCTAATGAGCACACTAGAGCACTCCAGGATGATTTGAATACGACTCAAAAAATCGTAATGACACGATTGCAAACAAACCATACCCCCGGCCGGGATTGAACCCGCGGTCATAGAGTCTTAAGAGTCTCATAGAGTCATGTTGACGGCAGTGAAGGGACTTGAGCTAGAGTTCGTCACGGCCACGCTAGCTGGAGATTCGTCTGTAAAAACTTGCATTTGTGGTCACAGTGGTGCCTGTGCTAACCTTCCTATGGTGTAGAAATATACCTAGTTGGATGAATCTTATTGTGGCTAGCTGGTCTAGTGGCTAACGCGACGGGCTGGAGTTTTGAGACTCTATGACCGCGGGTTCAATCCCGGCCGGGGGTATGGTATGATTTGAATAGACTGATGCAATGACAAATACAAAGTTCTAAATGCTGGACAGGTAAATAACCATGCCACATATAAACTAAATAATGTAGATCTTAATATTAATGCTTGCGAAAAGGATTCAGGAGTTCTGGTTAGCAGTAATCTGAAACCAAGACAACAGTGCATTAGTGTTCGCAATAAAGCTAACAGAATTCTTGAATTCATATGTAGAAGTATAAATAATAGAAGTCCTCAGGTTGTTCTTCAACTCTATATATCCTTGGCTAGGCCTCATTTAGACTATGCTGCTCAGTTCTGGTCACCGTATTACAGAATGGATATAAATGCTCTGGAAAACGTACAGAGGAGGAAGACAAAGTTGATCCCATGTATCAGAAATCTTCCCTATGAGGATAGACTGAGGGCCCTGAATCTGCACTCTCTCGAGAGGCGTAGAATTAGGGGGAATATGATCGATGTGTATAAATGGAAAACAGGAATAAATAAAGAGGTTGTAAATAGCGTGCTGAAAATTTCCAGCCAAGACAGGACTCGCAACAATGGTTTCAAGTTGGAAAAATTCAGATTCAGGAAGGATATAGGAAAGCACTGGTTTGGTAATAGAGTTGTGGATGAGTGGAACAAACTCCCGAGTACAGTTATTCAGGCTAAAACGTTGTGTAGTTTTAAAAATAGGTTAGATAAATACATGAGTGGGTGTGGGTGGGTGTGAGCTGGACCTGACTAGCTTGTGCTGCTGGGTCTGGCGCCGTGCTCCTTCCTTGAGTGGAGGTGACCAGACTGGGTGGGCCATTGGGCTAATCCGGGGAGGGAGGATCATTGGGTTAATCCAGGGAGGGACATGAACCTGCTCCGCATGGGTCAGTAGGCCTGTTGCAGTGTTCCTTCTTTCTTACGTTCTTAAGTATAAAACTGATATATTACACCAAGTACAACACTCATATGTTACACCACGTATAACACAGTGATATGTTACACCAAGTATAACACTGATATGTTACACCAAGTATAACACTGATATGTTACACCAAGTTTAACACTGTGATATGTTACACCAAGTATAACACTGTGATATATTACACCAAGTATAACACTGTTATACGTTACACCAAGTATAACACTGTTATATGTTTGTTATACCAAGTATAACACTGATATGTTTGCTACACCACCTATCACTTGATGACTTATGTGATGATTCAGCTGACGAAGCTCTGAGTGAGTGGGCAGGGCTGACGGCTGACGTCGGCTTATCTCTTGCTAGAACCTACACTTGACAGTTGTTGAAAGTTACCATCAAGGTCGACCTCATCATCCTGTATCTTACCTTCGTCTGTATAATTGTTCAGAATTTTGTATCCCTTAATGGCGCATTCCGTCCATTAAACTCTGAGGTAACGGAGATTTTCCATCAATTATAATTGTCCTTTATATTTAGGAATTTTAAACTCTCAGATAATTTCGAACGTTTACCTGGAGTTTACCTGGAGAGAGTTCCGGGGGTCAACGCCCCCGCGGCCCGGTCTGTGACCAGGCCTCCTGGTGGATCAGAGCCTGATCAACCAGGCTGTTGCTGCTGGCTGCACGCAAACCAACGTACGAGCCACAGCCCGGCTGATCCGGAACTGACTTTAGGTGCTTGTCCAGTGCCAACTTGAAGACTGCCAGGGGTCTGTTGGTAATCCCCCTTATGTGTGCTGGGAGGCAGTTGAACAGTCTCGGGCCCCTGACACTTATTGTATGGTCTCTTAACGTGCTAGTGACACCCCTGCTTTTCATTGGAGGGATGGAGCATCGTCTGCCAAGTCTTTTGCTTTCGTAGTGAGTGATTTTCGTGTGCAAGTTCGGTACTAGTCCCTCTAGGATTTTCCAGGTGTATATAATCATGTATCTCTCTCTCCCTCCTGCGTTCCAGGGAATACAGGTTTAGGAACCTCAAGCGCTCCCAGTAATTGAGGTGTTTTATCTCCGTTATGCGCGCCGTGAAAGTTCTCTGTACATTTTCTAGGTCGGCAATTTCACCTGCCTTGAAAGGTGCAGTAAAATAAGCAGGATTAAAAAAAAAATTTTATTTATGGTATTTGCCTTACCTAATTAAATTTATGAGTGAATACTTTACTTCGTAAGAAGAAACTATGGATGTTATGGAAATAACGGATCAGTATGAACATATCTGAATGATAACTAACTAAAATTTCAGCTGTGAAATTTCAGCAGAGGCATTCACAGCTAAGTTTTTCAACTTTCGTATTGAACTGTCAAAGTGCATCTGCAAAAAAAAAAAAAAAAAAAAAGAAGTGTTACATAGGGATAACACTTGTTCTAAATTTCTACTGTACTAAGTACAGCGTCTTTAAACTGGTATTTTCTCATGCAGTTCAACTGTAGACTTAGACGAGAAATAAGTTAAACTAACACTAGGGTTGGAAACAGTAAATGTATAAAAGGCATTCAGCATGAAGTTATAAATAAAGACAATAGAACAGGTCAGCAAACAAAGGGGGACAGCAGAGGGCAGCAAGGGACTAGCTCCCTTAAGGTTTACTATACTAATAGCAGGAGTGTTAGAAATAAGATAGATGAGCTAAGATTAATTGCAAGTGCAGGAAACATAGATATTATTGCTATAACAGAGACCTGGCTCAATCTGAAAGATAGAGAGATGCCCTCTGAATGTCACATACAAGGCTATAAATTATTCCACACTGACAGGGTCAACAGGAAAGGTGGTGGAGTAGCGATGTATGTCAGAGACAATTTAAATTGTTGTGTTAGACAAGATATTAAATTAGAAGCGTCAGCCACTGAATCTGTTTGGTTACAGCTTCTCGAGGGCCGAGAAAAACTAATTTTGGGTGTGATTTACAGGGCCCCAAATCTTGATAGGGAGTGCAGTAAACTTCTATGGGACGAAATTCGTAAGGCATCTACATACGAAAATGTTGTGCTAATGGGAGATTTCAACTATAGACAGATTGACTGGAGCAATTTGACAGGAAATTTAGAGTCGGGTGACTTTCTTGATACGATCCAGGATTGCTTTTTAAAACAGTTTGTGACAGAGCCAACTAGGGGAAATAACCTCCTTGACTTGGTTCTTGCCAGTAGGGAAACACTAATTAATAATCTTGAGGTTAATGATGAGCTTGGGGAGAGTGATCACAAATCACTCAGTTTTAACATATCATGGAATTCCCCTAATAATGGCAATCTAGTCTCCGTCCCTGACTTTCGCTTGGCTGATTTCATAGGACTGAAAAATTACTTAGGTGGGCTGAACTGGAATGACCTGACTAAGGGTCAGGTAGGTGGTGATGGTTGCCGATATGATGCTTTCCAGGGCATAGGGAAATCAGATCAAACAAAATTGATCCTAAATGGATGAACAATAGATTAAAATATCTGATTGGTCAAAAGAGAGGCATATATAGGCAAATCAAAAGAGGAGAGGGGCAATTAAGAAATCGATATATTCAGTTAAAGAGAGAAATAAAAAAGGGAATTAGAAAAGCAAAAAGAGATTATGAGGTTAAAGTTGCAAGAGAATCGAAGACTAACCCAAAAGGATTCTTTCAGGTATACAGAAGTAAGATCAGGGACAAGATAGGCCCGCTCAAAAGTTCCTCGGGTCAGCTCACTGACAGTGATAAGGAAATGTGTAGAATTTTTAACACATACTTCCTCTCAGTTTTTACACAGGAGGATACCAGCGATATTCCAGTAATGATAAATTATGTAGAACAGGACGATAATAAACTGTGCACCATTAGGGTCACAAGTGACATGGTCCTTAGGCAAATAGATAAATTAAAACCTAACAAATCCCCAGGCCCTGATGAACTGTATGCAAGGGTTCTAAAGGAATGTAAAGAGGAGCTTAGCACACCTTTGGCTAATCTTTTCAACATATCACTACAAACTGGCATGGTGCCAGATAAGTGGAAAATGGCAAATGTGATACCTATTTTCAAAACAGGTGACAGGTCCTTAGCTTCGAACTATAGACCAATAAGCCTAACCTCCATAGTGGGAAAATTTATGGAATCAATAATTGCCGAGGCAGTTCGTAGCCACCTTGAAAAGCATAAATTAATCAACGAATCTCAACATGGTTTTACAAAGGGGCGTTCCTGCCTTACGAATTTATTAACTTTTTTCACTAAGGTATTTGAGGAGGTAGATCATGGTAATGAATATGATATTGTGTATATGGACTTCAGTAAGGCTTTTGACAGGGTCCCACATCAGAGACTATTGAGGAAAATTAAAGCACATGGAATAGGAGGAGAAATTTTTTCCTGGATAGAGGCATGGTTGACAAATAGGCAGCAGAGAGTTTGCATAAATGGGGAGAAATCAGAGTGGGGAAGCGTTACGAGCGGTGTTCCACAGGGGTCAGTGTTGGGCCCCCTGCTGTTCACAATCTACATAAACGACATAGATGAGGGCATAAAGAGCGACATCGGCAAGTTTGCCGATGACACCAAAATAGGCCGTCGAATTCATTCTGACGAGGACATTCGAGCACTCCAGGAAGATTTGAATAGACTGATGCAGTGGTCGGAGAAGTGGCAGATGCAGTTTAATATAGACAAATGCAAAGTTCTAAATGTTGGACAGGACAATAACCATGCCACATATAAACTAAATAATGTAGATCTTAATATTACGGATTGCGAAAAAGATTTAGGAGTTCTGGTTAGCAGTAATCTGAAGCCAAGACAACAGTGCATAAGTGTTCGCAATAAAGCTAATAGAATCCTTGGCTTCATATCAAGAAGCATAAATAATAGGAGTCCTCAGGTTGTTCTTCAACTCTATACATCCTTGGTTAGGCCTCATTTAGATTATGCTGCACAGTTTTGGTCACCGTATTACAGAATGGATATAAATTCTCTGGAAAATGTACAAAGGAGGATGACAAAGATGATCCCATGTATCAGAAACCTTCCCTATGAGGATAGACTAAGGGCCCTGAAACTGCACTCTCTGGAAAGACGTAGAATTAGGGGGGATATGATTGAGGTGTATAAGTGGAAGACAGGAATAAATAAAGGGGATGTAAATAGTGTGCTGAAAATATCTAGCCTAGACAGGACTCGCAGCAATGGTTTTAAGTTGGAAAAATTCAGATTCAGGAAGGATATAGGAAAGTACTGGTTTGGTAATAGAGTTGTGGATGAGTGGAACAAACTCCCAAGTACCGTTATAGAGGCCAGAACGTTGTGTAGCTTTAAAAATAGGTTGGATAAATACATGAGTAGATGTGGGTGGGTGTGAGTTAGACCTGATAGCTTGTGCTAACAGGTCGGTTGCCGTGTTCCTCCCTTAAGTCAATGTGACCTGACCTGTTAGGTTGGGTGCTTTGGCTTAAGCCGGTAGGAGACTTGGACCTGCCTCGCATGGGCCAGTAGGCCTTCTGCAGTGTTCCTTCGTTCTTATGTTCTTATGTTCTTATGTTCTCTTGAGTCAGTTCATCGAGCGATGACTCGCACAATAACAACGTCTGTTACCACAGCTTAGATGTTACAGATGTTACAGATGTTACAGATGTTACAGATGTTACAGATGTTACAGATGTTACAGATGTTACAGATGTTACAGATGTTTGTTTTAGCATCACCAGTAAAGTGTTGAGGACGGAGAAAGACATTAACTGAACACAGATAACATGAAGATGGAAGAGAGCAGATTACGACTTGGGCCATTAATAAAGTGTATTGTTCCAGTCATGGTATTGTTCCAGTCATGGTATTGATCCAGTCATGGTATTGATCCAGTCATGGTATTGTTCCAGTCATGATATTGTTCCAGTCATGGTATTGTTCCAGTCATGGTATTGTTCCAGTCATGGTATTGATCCAGTCATGGTATTGTTCCAGTCATGATATTGTTCCAGTCATGGTATTGTTCCAGTCATGGTATTGTTCCAGTCATGGTATTGTTCCAGTCATGGTATTGATCCAGTCATGGTATTGTTCCAGTCATGATATTGTTCCAGTCATGGTATTGTTCCAGTCAAGGTATTGTTCCAGTCATGGCATTGATCCAGTCATGGTATTGTTCAAGTCATGGTATTGTTCCAGTCATGGTATTGATCCAGTCATGGCATTATTCCAGTCATGGTATTGTTCCAGTCATGGTATTGTTCCAGTCATGGTATTGTTCCAGTCATGGTATTGATCCAATCATGGTATTGTTCCAGTCATGGTATTGTTCCAGTCATGGTATTGTTCCAGTCATGGTATTGACCCAGTCATGGTATTGTTCCAGTCAAGGTATTGTTCCAGTCATGGTATTCATCCAGTCATGGTATTGTTCCAGTCATGGTATTATTCCAGTCATGGTATTGCTCCAGTCATGGTATTGTTCCAGTCATGGTATTGTTCCAGTCATGGTATTGATCCAGTCATGGTATTGTTCCAGTCATGGTATTGTTCGAGTCATGGTATTGATCCAGTCGTGGTATTGTTCCAGTCATGATATTGTTCCAGTCATGGTATTGATCCAGTCATGGTATTGTTCCAGTCATGGTATTGTTCCAGTCATGGTACTGTTCCAGTCATGGTATTGATCCAGTCATGGTATTGATCCAGTCATGGTATTGTTCCAGTCATGGTACTGTTCCAGTCATGGTATTGATCCAGTCATGGTATTGATCCAGTCATGGTATTGTTCCAGTCATTGTATTGTTCCAGTTATGGTATTGTTCCAGTCATGGTATTGTTCCAGTCATGATATTGTTCCAGTCATGGTATTGTTCCAGTCATGGTATTGTTCCAGTCATGGTATTGTTCCAGTCATGGTATTGATCCAGTCATGGTATTGTTCCAGTCATGATATTGTTCCAGTCATGGTATTGTTCCAGTCAAGGTATTGTTCCAGTCATGGCATTGATCCAGTCATGGTATTGTTCAAGTCATGGTATTGTTCCAGTCATGGTATTGATCCAGTCATGGCATTATTCCAGTCATGGTATTGTTCCAGTCATGGTATTGTTCCAGTCATGGTATTGTTCCAGTCATGGTATTGTTCCAGTCATGGTATTGTTCCAGTCATGGTATTGTTCCAGTCATGGTATTGTTCCAGTCATGGTATTGATCCAATCATGGTATTGTTCCAGTCATGGTATTGTTCCAGTCATGGTATTGTTCCAGTCATGGTATTGACCCAGTCATGGTATTGTTCCAGTCAAGGTATTGTTCCAGTCATGGTATTCATCCAGTCATGGTATTGTTCCAGTCATGGTATTATTCCAGTCATGGTATTGCTCCAGTCATGGTATTGTTCCAGTCATGGTATTGTTCCAGTCATGGTATTGATCCAGTCATGGTATTGTTCCAGTCATGGTATTGTTCGAGTCATGGTATTGATCCAGTCGTGGTATTGTTCCAGTCATGATATTGTTCCAGTCATGGTATTGATCCAGTCATGGTATTGTTCCAGTCATGGTATTGTTCCAGTCATGGTACTGTTCCAGTCATGGTATTGATCCAGTCATGGTATTGATCCAGTCATGGTATTGTTCCAGTCATGCTATTGTTCCAGTCATGGTATTGTTCCAGTCATGGTATTGTTCCAGTCATTGTATTGTTCCAGTTATGGTATTGTTCCAGTCATGGTATTGTTCCAGTCATGGTATTGTTCCACTCATGGTATTGTTCCAGTCATGGTATTGTTCCAGTCATGGTATTGTTCCAGTCATGGTATTGATCCAGTCATGGTATTGTTCCAGTCATGGTATTGCTCTAGTCATGGTATTGATCCAGTCGTGGTATTGTTCCAGTCATGGTATTGTTCCAGTTATGGTGTTGTTCCAGTCATGGTATTGTTCCAGTCATGGTATTGTTCCAGTCAAGGTATTGTTCCAGTCATGGCATTGATCCAGTCATGGTATTGTTCAAGTCATGGTATTGTTCCAGTCATGGTATTGATCCAGTCATGGCATTATTCCAGTCATGGTATTGTTCCAGTCATGGTATTGTTCCAGTCATGGTATTGTTCCAGTCATGGTATTGTTCCAGTCATGGTATTGTTCCAGTCATGGTATTGTTCCAGTCATGGTATTGTTCCAGTCATGGTATTGTTCCAGTCATGGTATTGATCCAATCATGGTATTGTTCCAGTCATGGTATTGTTCCAGTCATGGTATTGTTCCAGTCATGGTATTGACCCAGTCATGGTATTGTTCCAGTCAAGGTATTGTTCCAGTCATGGTATTCATCCAGTCATGGTATTGTTCCAGTCATGGTATTATTCCAGTCATGGTATTGCTCCAGTCATGGTATTGTTCCAGTCATGGTATTGTTCCAGTCATGGTATTGATCCAGTCATGGTATTGTTCCAGTCATGGTATTGTTCGAGTCATGGTATTGATCCAGTCGTGGTATTGTTCCAGTCATGATATTGTTCCAGTCATGGTATTGATCCAGTCATGGTATTGTTCCAGTCATGGTATTGTTCCAGTCATGGTATTGTTCCAGTCATGGTATTGATCCAGTCATGGTATTGATCCAGTCATGGTATTGTTCCAGTCATGCTATTGTTCCAGTCATGGTATTGTTCCAGTCATGGTATTGTTCCAGTCATTGTATTGTTCCAGTTATGGTATTGTTCCAGTCATGGTATTGTTCCAGTCATGGTATTGTTCCACTCATGGTATTGTTCCAGTCATGGTATTGTTCCAGTCATGGTATTGTTCCAGTCATGGTATTGATCCAGTCATGGTATTGTTCCAGTCATGGTATTGCTCTAGTCATGGTATTGATCCAGTCGTGGTATTGTTCCAGTCATGGTATTGTTCCAGTTATGGTGTTGTTCCAGTCATGGCATTGTTCCAGTCATGGTATTGCTCCAGTCATTGTATTGTTCCAGTTATGGTATTTTTCCAGTCATGGTATTGTTCCAGTCATGGTATTTGTCCAGTCATGGTATTGTTCCAGCCATGGTATTGATCCAGTCGTGGTATTGTTCCAGTCATGGTATTGTTCCAGATATGGTGTTGTTCCAGTCATTGTACTGTTCCAGTCATGCTATTGTTCCAGTCATGGTATTATTCCAGTCATGGTATTGTTCCAGTCATAGTATTGTTCCAGTCATGGAATTGTTCCAATCATGGAATTGTTCCAGTCATGGTATTGTTCCAGTCATGGTATTGTTCCAGTTATGGTATTGTTCCAGTCATGGTATTGTTCCAGTCATGGTATTGTTCCAGTCATAGTATTGTTCCAGTCATGGAATTGTTCCAATCATGGAATTGTTCCAGTCATGGTATTGTTCCAGTCATGGTATTGTTCCAGTTATGGTATTGATCCAGTCATGGTATTGATCCAGTCATTGTATTGATCCAGTCACAGTATTGATCCAGTCATGGTATTGTTCCAGTCATGGTATTGTTCCAGTCATGGCATTGTTCCAGTCATGGTATTGTTCCAGTCATATTATTGTTCCAGTCATGGTATTGTTCCAGTTATGGTATTGTTACAGTCATAGTATTGTTCCAGTCATGGTATTGTTCCAGTCATAGTATTGTTCCAGACATGGAATTGTTCCAATCATGGAATTGTTCCAGTCATGTTATTGTTCCAGTCATGGTATTATTCCGGTCATGGTATTGATCCAGTCATAGTATTGTTCGAGTCATGGTATTACAACCCAGGAGTCCAAATGGCCTGTTATCCTGGGTGTAAAGGGAGCAAAATAAACCCAGCAGAAAACTTTTGTCTTATATTATCCTTCACCAATTTAGAACAGAAGTATGTACACTATATACACTATGTACAGTGATAGGTATTAGTGCACTCCACGGTAAGCAAGGCAGAATAGAAGCCATTAGAGAGCAGACCGTGCTTCAACCAGCTCTAGAATGGGAGTGACAGGGGCAGACAGGAGAGTGGTACCCACATAACCTCTGCGATTGCCAAAACCATCTTCTCATTGGCTGGAACCTGGGTACTGGTTGAATGACGGGGCACCATCGTCAACCCTCAGTCACCTGGTTCGCTGGTTGGGGAAGATAGCCTGTAAATGAGGGTGTGTACATGCGTCGAATAAAGGTTAAGTACTCTTTGCATGCCACACCCCCACCTCGAGAAGGCTCAGGATTAGGCTCCCACCTCCAAGTGGTAACCGTGCCGCCATGGCACAAAATAATGGGACCGCCTTTCCTCTCATCCATCCAATTCTTAGATAGAGCTCAGCTTTTCTCGTGACAAAAAGCCAAACCCTAAACTCAGAGCAAGACAGCAGACAGTCGGACTAGCTTAGGTCCAAGACAAGGGCGGATGGTAGCCCGCATCCCCTCACTAAAAAAAAAAACCCACACCAGGGGATAAAAAAAAGAGCTTGGAAGGGGTTACCACAAGTAACATAACACATCCTAACCTAATGTATAATTATTATAAATAATATTGTTAGACTCTTGATAAAGAGTCTGCCAACATATTCTCTTTGCCGGCAATATGTACAATTCTCAGAAAATATGGTTGCAGTCTTAGCGTCCATCGCATGAGCCTTGTGTTGTGGTTCTTCATGGTTTGGAGATATACTAGAGGATTGTGATCACTGTAGACAGTGACCACCTGCGAAGCTTGTCCCACGTATACATCAAAGTGCTCCAAAGCCAGTACCAGCACGAGGGCTTCTTTTCAATGGTAGAGTAAGCCCTCTGATGCGGCTGGAACTTTGCAGAGAAGAAGGCTACAGGCTGCAACTCCTTTTCCCTTGACGATCTCTGCTCATGCCAGGCTGTTGAAAAGAGAGACGGGACCGCTCGGACAAGGAGCGGTTAGTTTCAAAGGTATCAGCCAACCTGGCTGCCTCCAATGCAGTGGTTAAGTCACGATCCTGCAGAAAGACTCGAACCTCTGGTCCCACAGACTCCAGCAGGTTGTCAATCAGAATAAGCTGCACAAGACCATCGAAGGTACCAACACCACTTGCTTTATACCAGCTGGTAAAAGCTTTGGTCTGCTGTCGCACAAAATCAACCAGGGATTGACCAAGCTGTCGTCTGCCTAACTTAAAAAACTTCTGATACTTAACTGGGATACAA
>NC_091317.1:39777831-39808615 GCF_038502225.1 Cherax quadricarinatus
TGTTAACATCGCTCTGTGTTAACATCGCTGTGTTAACATCGCTCTGTGTTAACATCGCTGTGTTAACATCGCTGTGTTAACATCGCTGTGTTAACATCGCTCTGTGTTAACATCGCTGTGTTAACATCGCTGTGTTAACATCGCTGTGTTAACATCGCTCTGTGTTAGCATCGCTGTGTTAACATCGCTCTGTGTTAACATCGCTGTGTTAACATCGCTCTGTGTTAACATCGCTCTGTGTTAACATCGCTCTGTGTTAACATCGCTGTGTTAACATCGCTCTGTGTTAACATCGCTCTGTGTTAACATCGCTGTGTTAACATCGCTCTGTGTTAACATCGCTGTGTTAACATCGCTCTGTGTTAACATCGCTCTGTGTTAACATCGCTCTGTGTTAACATCGCTCTGTGTTAACATCGCTGTGTTAACATCGATGTGTTAACATCGCTCTGTGTTAACATCGCTGTGTCAACATCGCTGTGTATTAACATCGCTCTGTGTTAACATCGCTGTGTTAACATCGCTCTGTGTTAACATCGCTGTGTTAACATCGCTATGTTAACATCGCTCTGTGTTAACATCGCTCTGTGTTAACATCGCTGTGTTAACATCGCTCTGTGTTAACATCGCTCTGTGTTAACATCGCTCTGTGTTAACATCGCTCTGTGTTAACTTCGCTCTGTGTTAACATCGCTCTGTGTTAACATCGCTCTGTGTTAACATCGCCCTGTGTTAACATCGCTCTGTGTTAACATCGCTCTGTGTTAACATCGCTCTGTGTTAACATCGCTCTGTGTTAACATCGCTCTGTGTTAACATCGCTCTGTGTTAACATCGCTCTGTGTTAACTTCGCTCTGTGTTAACATCGCTCTGTGTTAACATCGCTCTGTATTAACATCGCTCTGTGTTAACATCGCTCTGTGTTAACATCGCTCTGTGTTAACATCGCTCTGTGTTAACATCGCTCTGTGTTAACATCGCTCTGTGTTAACATCGCTCTGTGTTAACATCGCTCTGTGTTAACTTCGCTCTGTGTTAACATCGCTCTGTGTTAACATCGCTCTGTGTTAAAATCGCTCTGTGTTAACATCGCTCTGTGTTAACATCGCTCTGTGTTAACATCGCTCTGTGTTAACATCGCTCTATGTTAACTTCCCTCTGTGTTAACATCGCTCTGTGTTAACATCGCTCTGTGTTAACATCGCTCTGTGTTAACATCGCTGTGTTAACATCGCTCTGTGTTAACATCGCTGTGTTAACATCGCTGTGTTAACATCGCTGTGTTAACATCGCTCTGTGTTAACATCGCTGTGTTAACATCGCTGTGTTAACATCGCTGTGTTAACATCGCTGTGTTAACATCGCTCTGTGTTAGCATCGCTGTGTTAACATCGCTCTGTGTTAACATCGCTGTGTTAACATCGCTCTGTGTTAACATCGCTCTGTGTTAACATCGCTCTGTGTTAACATCGCTGTGTTAACATCGCTCTGTGTTAACATCGCTCTGTGTTAACATCGCTGTGTTAACATCGCTCTGTGTTAACATCGCTCTGTGTTAACATCGCTCTGTGTTAACATCGCTGTGTTAACATCGCTCTGTGTTAACATCGCTCTGTGTTAACATCGCTCTGTGTTAACATCGCTGTGTTAACATCGATGTGTTAACATCGCTCTGTGTTAACATCGCTGTGTTAACATCGCTGTGTGTTAACATCGCTCTGTGTTAACATCGCTGTGTTAACATCGCTCTGTGTTAACATCGCTCTGTGTTAACATCGCTGTGTTAACATCGCTGTGTTAACATCGCTCTGTGTTAACATCGCTGTATTAACATCGCTCTGTGTTAACATCGCTGTGTTAACATCGCTCTGTGTTAACATCGCTGTGTTAACATCGCTATGTTAACATCGCTCTGTGTTAACATCGCTCTGTGTTAACATCGCTGTGTTAACATCGCTCTGTGTTAACATCGCTCTGTGTTAACATCGCTGTGTTAACATCGCTGTGTTAACATCGCTCTGTGTTAACATCGCTGTGTTAACATCGCTCTGTGTTAACATCGCTCTGTGTTAACATCGTTGTGTTAACATCGCTGTGTTAACATCGCTCTGTGTTAACATCGCTGTGTTAACATCGCTCTGTGTTAACACCGCTCTGTGTTAACATCGCTCTGTGTTAACATCGCTCTGTGTTAACATCGCTGTGTTAACATCGCTCTGTGTTAACATC
Source organism: Cherax quadricarinatus (assembly GCF_038502225.1). Lineage (NCBI taxonomy): Eukaryota > Metazoa > Arthropoda > Malacostraca > Decapoda > Parastacidae > Cherax > Cherax quadricarinatus. The sequence goes on from NC_091317.1 coordinate 39,780,062, forward strand.
GCTGTGTTAACATCGCTCTGTGTTAACATCGCTGTGTTAACATCGCTCTGTGTTAACATCGCTCTGTGTTAACATCGCTCTGTGTTAACATCGCTCTGTGTTAACATCGCTCTGTGTTAACATCGCTCTGTGTTAACATCGCTCTGTGTTAACATCGCTCTGTGTTAACATCGCTGTGTTAACATCGCTCTGTGTTAACATCGCTGTGTTAACATCGCTCTGTGTTAACATCGCTCTGTGTTAACATCGCTCTGCTGTGTTAACATCGCTCTGTGTTAACATCGCTCTGTGTTAACATCGCTCTGTGTTAACATCGCTCTGTGTTAACATCGCTCTGTGTTAACATCGCTCTGTGTTAACATCGCTCTGTGTTAACATCGCTCTGTGTTAACATCGCTCTGTGTTAACATCGCTGTGTTAACATCGCTCTGTGTTAACATCGCTGTGTTAACATCGCTGTGTTAACATCGCTGTGTTAACATCGCTGTGTTAACATCGCTGTGTTAACATCGCTGTGTTAACATCGCTGTGTTAACATCGCTGTGTTAACATCGCTCTGTGTTAACATCGCTGTGTTAACATCGCTCTGTGTTAACATCGCTGTGTTAACATCGCTCTGTGTTAACATCGCTCTGTGTTAACATCGCTCTGTGTTAACATCATCTGTGTTAACATCGCTGTGTTAACATCGCTGTGTTAACATCGCTCTGTGTTAACATCGCTGTGTTAACATCGCTGTGTTAACATCGTTAACATCTGTGTTAACATCGCTCTGTGTTAACATCGCTCTGTGTTAACATCGCTGTGTTAACATCGCTCTGTGTTAACATCGCGCTGTGTTAACATCGCTGTGTTAACATCGCTGTGTTAACATCGATGTGTTAACATCGCTCTGTGTTAACATCGCTGTGTTAACATCGCTCGCTGTGTTAACATCGCTCTGTGTTAACATCGCTGTGTTAACATCGCTGTGTTAACATCGCTCTGTGTTAACATCGCTGTGTTAACATCGCTGTGTTAACATCGCTCTGTGTTAACATCGCTGTGTTAACATCGCTCTGTGTTAACATCGCTGTGTTAACATCGCTCTGTGTTAACATCGCTGTGTTAACATCGCTATGTTAACATCGCTCTGTGTTAACATCGCTGTGTTAACATCGCTGTGGTAACATCGCTCTGTGGTAACATCGCTGTGTTAACATCGCTCTGTGTTAACATCGCTGTGTTAACATCGCTCTGTGTTAACATCGCTGTGTTAACATCGTTAACATCGCTGTGTTAACATCGCTGTGTTAACATCGTTGTGTTAACATCGCTGTGTTAACATCGCTCTGTGTTAACATCGCTGTGTTAAAATCGCTGTGTTAACATCGCTGTGTTAACATCGCTGTGTTAACATCGCTCTGTGTTAACATCGCTGTGTTAACATCGCTCTGTGTTAACATCGCTGTGTTAACATCGCTCTGTGTTAACATCGCTGTGTTAGCATCTGTGTTAACATCTGTGTTAACATCGCTGTGTTAACATCGCTCTGTGTTAACATCGCTCTGTGTTAACATCGCTCTGTGTTAACATCGCTGTGTTAACATCGCTCTGTGTTAACATCGCTCTGTGTTAACATCGCTCTGTGTTAACATCGCTGTGTAAACATCGCTCTGTGTTAACATCGCTGTGTTAACATCGCTGTGTTAACATCGCTCTGTGTTAACATCGCTCTGTGTTAACATCGCTGTGTTAACATCGCTCTGTGTTAACATCGCTCTGTGTTAACATCGCTCTGTGTTAACATCGCTCTGTGTTAACATCGCTCTGTTTTAACATCGCTCTGTGTTAACATCGCTCTGTGTTAACATCGCTCTGTGTTAACATCGCTCTGTGTTAACATCGCTGTGTTAACATCGCTCTGTGTTAACATCGCTGTGTTAACATCGCTGTGTTAACATCGCTGTGTTAACATCGCTGTGTTAACATTGCTCTGTGTTAACATCGCTCTGTGTTAACATCGCTGTGTTAACATCGCTCTGTGTTAACATCGCTGTGTTAACATCGCTCTGTGTTAACATCGCTGTGTTAACATCGCTGTGTTAACATCGCTCTGTGTTAACATCGCTCTGTGTTAACATCACTGTGTTAACATTGCTGTGTTAACATCGCTGTGTTAACATCGCTCTGTGTTAACATCGCTGTGTTAACATCGCTGTGTTAACATCGCTGTGTTAACATCGCTGTGTTAACATCGCTCTGTGTTAACATCGCTGTGTTAACATCGCTCTGTGTTAACATCGCTGTGTTAACATCGCTGTGTTAACATCGCTCTGTGTTAACATCGCTGTGTTAACATCGCTCTGTGTTAACATCGCTGTGTTAACATCGCTGTGTTAACATCGCTGTGTTAACATCGCTCTGTGTTAACATCGCTGTGTTAACATCGCTGTGTTAACATCGCTCTGTGTTAACATCGCTCTGTGTTAACATCGCTGTGTTAACATCGCTCTGTGTTAACATCGCTCTGTGTTAACATCGCTCTGTGTTAACATCGCTATGTTAACATCGCTCTGTGTTAACATCGCTGTGTTAACTTCGCTGTGGTAACATCGCTCTGTGTTAACATCGCTGTGTTAACATCGCTCTGTGTTAACATCGCTGTGTTAACATCGCTCTGTGTTAACATCGCTGTGTTAACATCGCTGTGTTAACATCGCTGTGTTAACATCGCTGTGTTAACATCGCTCTGTGTTAACATCGCTGTGTTAACATCGCTCTGTGTGTCAGCATAGTTGCTGATCCCTGTATTCCCTGTATTAGCATAGCATATTAGTATCCTCCATGTGCTTTAGACACGAGATCCCTCGTAGGCCTTTGGCTTGGAGTGACGTCATGGGCATACACATGGGCAGTGATCCCTTTGTCCCGCCCTCACTCAGCGGCAGACCGTCTAGGCGTAAACAGGCTAGGTAACTGTGGCTCCATCTCCCATCTCAGTCTGACAATATATCTACCATCCTACAAGTGTGTCTACTTTCAACCTGTGATATCTCCATTCAAGAACCCTTACGATAAATGGTGCCAGCGGTGAGCCTGTAATTCTGACGATTACAGCGATTTCTGGAGATAAAGTTGTCGACCAGCAAGACGGCCATTTCGTGTGACCAGTAGGCCTACCGACTACCGAGATTCACCCAGCCAGCTACCTCAAGCCAGCTACTCTACCAGCTTCTACATTATTCACTGGTCAGTCTCTTTGTATTAGTGTTTCCTGCTTTTTTGCATTACTCCCGAGGGGTTGACCCGAGTTTGCAAAATAAGCCAGCTTCCAGTCTGTGGTGGGGGAGTCAGAACACCCGAGTCCAGTCCAGCCTAGCCTACTCCATCCAATTATTTTGCCTGCCAAGCCAGCTTCCACCCCTGCTGTGCTCATCGTGTGAAGTTATCAAGCTATTCTGTGTGAAGGGTTAAGATAAGCCAGCTAGCAACTAACCCAGGTGTCTTACCCCAGTACTCAAGCAAGCCACATGAGTAGCCTTCATCGCTTGTGATTCAAGTTCCAAGCATTCTGAGTGCTCCTTGTCATCCTTGTGGTGTTGTAGTATTTCGTGGGTTTCTTCTAAGCCAGCCGGCTTAGAATTATCTTCGCGGCAGTGTGGGTTTTCTCAGTGAGGCTTACGACGTTCAACCCATAAGCCCAGCCACTCACGATCACGTGTGTCGCACCATTGCCGGTCTCAGACGCCTCGCTCAGCCTTTACCCACAAACCCAACGACAGTCGGCCATTACAACTCACCTACCTCATCAGTGTTTTGGTGCTCTGCTAAGGGTTGTAGCACCATATTTTAAGGACCACATAGGGGGTCAAGAGCTAGAGAGTGGCGCGCCATCTTTAAAAGCCTCCTGTGTGTTGTCTCTCGCCGATTTAAGCGCAATTCTACGATCATCTGTGCAGAGGACAGCAGCAAGACGATATAAACAATCCATCAATCTCATTTTTTCAAGTGTTACAGCTATAATATTTTTTTTTTAGAGACATTTGCGAGTGTTGAGACATTTCTTTTGTGTTCCCAGTGAATTTTTCTCTTAGTGACATTCAGTGACTCTTGATCAGACTCAGTGTTTATCATGTACTGATTGCATAAATTTCTTTTAATCTCCTTAATTCAGTGTTAATTTTCGTGCATTATTTTATATCTGTTGTGTTGTGTTTCTTTTTATACACACTTGAAGTAAGTACTTAGTGTTTCCTTTGTTGTGTGTGCAACATATGAGCAGTATAGAACTTGTGTTTAAACTTCAGAATTCCAGTGAATTAACTCAGTAAATTTTTCACCTCATATTCTGCATCACAACTCAGTGTTGTCTGTTATTTTTTTTTTCTTCCTAGCAATTGTGTATTTTTGTTTGTTCCCTGTGTGTTGAACATTCTTGTGTTCATATTTTTCCATTCAGCCAGTGTTTAATTTGTCTTATTTCCACAGACAATAGTGCCATTTTTAAAGCTCCAGCAAGAAATCTGTTTACAAAATTTTTTTAAAAAACATCAAGTTTCATTGCAAGAAAATTCTAGTACTGAGTTTATGTTGATGTTTTGTGCTCTGCATCACTGTAAGTGTTGTATTTCTTTTTGTTGTGTGTTTTAGCACCTATTATTTTTCATATTTTATTGAACAAATTCACTCTTAGTGCAATTTTTAAGTTCTCCTTCTAAAGTAAATTGTTCTTTTGCTTGTTGTTTAAGTGCAGTTAAGAGTTAAAGTGTTCATTCCTTGATATATTTCTTTTCTTGTGTGTTATAATTTTAATTATTGCACACAGACTCATTTTGCAATAATTCTTGTGCAAATATTGTGTTGCTATTAAAGTTTTTCTTGCAGAAAATTTTATGCAGTGTTGTGCAATACAGTTTCTTACAGTGCAGTTTCTTATGCTCTGTTCTGTGCATAGTATTTTATTCTGTCTGTCATTTTAATTTTTATTTCAGTGAATTGTGTGTTTGTTTTAATTTTTGCACAAGTTTATTGAGTCCATTTTATTATTTTATTGTGTATTTTCCTTGTTGCATTGAAAGTAAAGACAACTCACTGTGCCATTTATTCAATTTAAAGTAAAAGTTGAGCAAATTAGATTTGAGCAAAGTACAAGTTCTCTTGATTTTCAGTGTTTGTTAAGTTGCATATTTTTTTTTTCTTGTGTGAGTTCTTTGCTTACTGTGTAACTTGTCAATTTTTAATTACTTATGCAGAATAGTTAAGCATTTTTTTCCATTTAAGCTTATTGTGTCATTCTCTCCATTTTTCTTGACTTATGCCCTTCAGTATTTTCACTGAGAAGATGTCCCAGTCACTTTTGAACGTTCACTTAGTGTATCATTCCAGTCAAAGTCAATATGAATCAGTCCACAGTACCAACATTCCCTTACTGACTGAAAGACAATATCTAGCCCTTGAGCAATGTGTTTGTTCTCACAGCTTGTATCTGAGATTTGTTAAAGTGCTGCTAAATGTGAAGTTCAGATTAAGTTCCTATAGATCCACGAATTACTTATTAACGTAGCCGAGCGGTCAGGCACTAGTAATTCTGTCACTCCCATCTGTGTTCCACCTATACCTTCAGACTTGCAGGATAGTGTTCCGTTGCCTCAAGTGTCCGGGGACACTCAGACTGCCTTGAGTGCACAGCCTATCCCTGCAATGACTGCTAGTTCGAGTAATAGTTTCTCCACAGGGGATGCCTTGTCAGAAAACGATTACTTGCAACTAGTAATGCCATCTCTTGTTGATGTGACATGCTGTCTGCAGAAAGACGTCTCTGTTACAGCTAGTGTTCTCACTAGAGTGTCTGTTGTTGTTCCTAATGTTCCAGATGGTGATCCCATCCTAGTTGACAGTAATCAGTGCATTGTAAGAAGTTATTTCTCGAGTAACTTTCACATGTTAACGTTGTAAGTGTAGTTTCTTTATAGCTGATACCTCGTGTCACTGTGTGCGACTCAGATTGAATATCAGCATTGTTCACCGTGTTCATTTCTTTTCTCCTGTGTTTGCAGTTTGAGATAGTAGATTCGTTCTCCCTTGCTCATATTGCGTGTTATAGCGTTAATTTTTTCAACCGGGGGGAGTCATCCACTCCACCGAGTTTGTTCTTTCCTCCAGTAAGGAAGAACTGTTACCTTTATTCCAGAACAAACAGCCTACTGGAAGGTTAGCCAGATGGACCTTGACTATCCAAGAGTTCAATCCCACTTTTGAAAATTTACCTGGCAAGTCAAATGTAGTCGCAGATGCTTTATCGCGACACGTTAGTGTAGTTACTGCAGATCCTCCATTTACTGTCGAGGATGTCAAAACTGCACAAAGACTAGATCCCTTGTGTTCTGGTGTGATTCGATTCCTTCTCCAGGAAGATCCCATTCTTACTGTAAAGCCACCAGCACCCATTAGTGACTTTGTAATGAGTCAGGAATTACTGTATCGAACAGCCGAGTTGGGTACTCCAAGCAGAAGAGTTTACCAGTTAGTAATTCCACAGTCACTAGTGAACGTAGCTCTACAGCTAGTTCATGATGCACCAGGTGTTGCACACCCTGGTATGGATCGTTCGGTGAAACAAGCCAGAATGAAATACTTTTGGCCACGTATGGCAACTGACATTTCCGAGTATGTTAAGAAATGTAGTGTCTGTATGCAGCATAAAGGAAATGTCAATGGTCCTAACCCAATCCAAGTGTACCCAACCACTAGCGAACCGTGGGAAAGAGTTGCCCTTGATTTGTTAACTAATTTTAAATGTTCCCTCCAAGGCAACAAACATCTGTGTGTTATGGTAGACCATTTCACCAGATATTGTGAGCTAGTTCCTATTGCAGATAAGACTGCAGAGACAGTAGCTAAAGCGTTTAAAGAACGCATTATCTGCAGGCATACCACCCCAAAGTCCTTAGTAACAGATAATGGAGGTGAATTCTGTAATGAGGTTCTTGAAAATTTGTGTACTTTATACAAGATCTCTAAATCCACCATTGTTCCTCATCATCCTGCCAGCAATGGGTTAGCCGAAAGAACAAATAAGAAAGTACTTGATGTTCTGAGAGCCACTATCAACCCCAATAGTGAAACTTGGGATGAAGTTATACCAGATGTCCAGTGTGCCATAAATTCTGCTTACAATGCTTCCATAGGTGATACTCCACATTATGCATTGTATGGTGTAGACAAGCGTTTACCCTATGAGTTGTTATATTCTACTCCGAAACCTAATTACAACCCTGATGATTTCGTAGCAACTCGTACCAGCTTAGCTCAAAGTGTTTTTAGAAGAATCCGTGAAACACTTCATAAATCAACAGCAGAATTTACAAGAGTCGCAAACACTCGAGCAAAGCCATCTAAAATCAAAGTAGGTTCGAGAGTTATGCTGATTAACTTTAACAAAACGTCTGCAATGCCAAAGCTTGATCAAAAGTTTGTCGGACCTTATCGAGTAGTTGAACATATCACTGGAAATAAGTATAAGGTTAGAGAAATTAGTACTGGCAAATACAAAGAATCGCATTTAGATCATATGAAATTAGTATGCGATGTTGAGGATATTGCTACCCAGACTAATGTGACAGATTCTGACAATCCTCCTGATCCTGTACTCTCTATCTCAGATACTCAGTCAGATACTCAACCTGAATGTCGTTACTCCTTGCGTACTCGACAAGTAATGAGAAACCCGCAAGTATCTTTTGTAGATATTCCTTCAAATCTCTCTCAGTCAAGGCATGTGTTGGCCATTGCAGAGGAATTCGATCCTCCCAGAGATGATAACCATTCTGCATATGTAAACCTTACCCTCGCAGAATTGGGTTTAAATGTACATAGTCTGTATAATTAGATGTCCGAGATGAATGAAAGTGTCAACTGTGTGTTTATTATTAGCTGATCAGTTTGTCAGAAATTTTCGTGTTCACGTTCCCTCCGTATTCTGAGAATTAACAGTCTAGATTTGTGTGCACCGAATCTGCCTTTCTGTTAAACACTTCTTTGTATATATTTATTCTTCCTCAGAATCCGTAGAGTGCATGAATACAGATCGATCGATCAATTCCATCCATATTGTATAATGAATTGTTCTTATAGTTTGTAATGCATTATGTTAACACCCTCTATGTAATGTCCATTATGATACCATCCATTAGTTCTAAGATATATATGAATTTGTTATTGTATAGAATCAGCCCAGATCCGCCTGCCTGTTCAGCCTATAGATAGTAGTGTATGTCGGGACGACATACGTAACATGACCGAGCTGTCAGCATAGTTGCTGATCCCTGTATTCCCTGTATTAGCATAGCATATTAGTATCCTCCATGTGCTTTAGACACGAGATCCCTCGTAGGCCTTTGGCTTGGAGTGACGTCATGGGCATACACATGGGCAGTGATCCCTTTGTCCCGCCCTCACTCAGCGGCAGACCGTCTAGGCGTAAACAGGCTAGGTAACTGTGGCTCCATCTCCCATCTCAGTCTGACAATATATCTACCATCCTACAAGTGTGTCTACTTTCAACCTGTGATATCTCCATTCAAGAACCCTTACGATATGTGTTAACATCGCTGTGTTAACATCGCTCTGTGTTAACATCGCTGTGTTAACATCGCTGTGTTAACATCGCTGTGTTAACATCGCTGTGTTAACATCGCTGTGTTAACATCGCTCTGTGTTAACATCGCTGTGTTAACATCGCTGTGTTAACATCGCTCTGTGTTAACATCGCTGTGTTAACATCGCTCTGTGTTAACATCGCTGTGTTAACATCGCTCTGTGTTAACATCGCTGTGTTAACATCGCTGTGTTAACATCGCTGTGTTAACATCGCTGTGTTAACATCGCTGTGTTAACATCGCTGTGTTAACATCGCTCTGTGTTAACATCGCTGTGTTAACATCGCTGTGTTAACATCGCTGTGTTAACATCGCTGTGTTAACATCGCTGTGTTAACATCGCTGTGTTAACATCGCTCTGTGTTAACATCGCTGTGTTAACATCGCTGTGTTAACATCGCTCTGTGTTAACATCGCTGTGTTAACATCGCTCTGTGTTAACATCGCTGTGTTAACATCGCTCTGTGTTAACATCGCTGTGTTAACATCGCTGTGTTAACATCGCTGTGTTAACATCGCTGTGTTAACATCGCTGTGTTAACATCGCTGTGTTAACATCGCTCTGTGTTAACATCGCTGTGTTAACATCGCTGTGTTAACATCGCTGTGTTAACATCGCTGTGTTAACATCGCTGTGTTAACATCGCTCTGTGTTAACATCGCTGTGTTAACATCGCTGTGTTAACATCTCTGTGTTAACATCGCTGTGTTAACATTAAAATACTACACAACAAAATATTTTATATTGTCAAAAACATATTTGTTTAATTGTCATTTTTCGAGACGTTTTGTGTTCACTGTTTTTTGATATCAATTGTAAAACAACCAATTAATTGGAAGACAAATACTTAAAAAAAAATATGAAGGCTCTTGTCTTGTGTTACGTCAATTGCGACTTTTGGAAGTGGTGGAGCAGAGGATTTTTGTCCTTAAGATCTTCCATATATTTTTTTCTTGCGACAGATACTCACGCAACTTTCACCATGGTGAGCAACACCAGTCTTTTATGTCGGAAATGTTAGGTACCTCTTTAACTCTGAGACATGCTGAGGAGGCAGGGGTTGCTGAGGACAGGCAGGGGTTGCTCAGGAGCCAGGGGTTGCTCAGGAGGCAGGGGTTGCTGAGGTCAGGCAGTGGTAGCTCAGGAGGCAGGGGTTGCTGAGGACAAGCAGGGGTTGCTGAGGACAGACAGGGGTTGCTGAGGACAGACAGGGGTTGCTGAGGACAGACAGGGGTTGCTGAGGACAGACAGGGGTTGCTGAGGACAGACAGGGGTTGCTGAGGACAGGCAGGGGTTGCTGAGGACAGGCAGGGGTTGCTGAGGATAGACAGGGGTTGCGGAGGACAGACAGGGGTTGCTGAGGACAGACAGGGGTTGCTGAGGACAGGCAGGGGTTGCTGAGGACAGGCAGGGGTTGCTGAGGACAGGCAGGGGTTGCTGAGGACAGACAGGGGTTGCCGAGGACAGACAGGGGTTGCTGAGGACAGGCAGGGGTTGCTGAGGACAGACAGGGGTTACCGAGGACAGACAGGGGTTGCTGAGGACAGACAGGGGTTGCTGAGGACAGACACTGGTTGCTGAGGACAGGCAGGGGTTGCTGAGGACAGGCAGGGGTTGCTGAGGACAGACAGGGGTTGCCGAGGACAGACAGGGGTTGCTGAGGACAGGCAGGGGTTGCTGAGGACAGACAGGGGTTACCGAGGACAGACAGGGGTTGCTGAGGACAGACAGGGGTTGCTGAGGACAGACAGGGGTTGCTGAGGACAGACAGGGGTTGCCGAGGACAGACAGGGGTTGCTGAGGACAGACACGGATTGCTGAGGAGGCAGGGGTTGCTGAGGACAGACAGGGGTTGCTGAGGACAGACAGGGGTTGCCGATTACAGGCAGGGGTTGCTGAGGAGGCAGGGGTTGCTGAGGACAGGCAGGGGTTGCTGAGGACAGACAGGGGTTGCTGAGGACAGACAGGGGTTGCTGAGGAGACAGAGGTTGCTGAGGACAGGCAGGGGTTGCTGAGGACGGACAGGGGTTGCTGAGGACAGACAGGGGTTGCTGAGGACAGACAGGGGTTGCTGAGGAGGCAGGGGTTGCTGAGGACAGACAGGGGTTGCTGAGGACAGACAGGGGTTGCTGAGGACAGACAGGGGTTGCTGAGGACAGACAGGGGTTGCTGAGGAGGCAGGGGTTGCTGAGGACAGGCAGTGGTTGCTGAGGAGGCAGGGGTTGCTGAGGACAGGCAGGGGTTGCTGAGGACAGGCAGGGGTTGCTGAGTACAGACAGGGGTTGCTGAGGACAGACAGGTGTTGCTGAGGAGGCAGGGGTTGCTGAGGACAGACAGGGGTTGCTGAGGACAGACATGGGTTGCTGATTACAGACAGGGGTTGCTGAGGAGGCAGGGGTTGCTGAGGACAGGCAGGGGTTGCTGAGGACAGACAGGGGTTGCTGAGGAGAGACAGGGGTTGCTGAGGACAGACAGGGGTTGCTGAGGAGGCAGAGGTTGCTGAGGACAGACAGAGGTTGCTGAGGAGAGACTGGGGTTGCTGAGGACAGACAGGGGTTGCTGAGGACCGACAGGGGTTGCTGAGGAGGCAGGGGTTGCTGAGGATAGGCAGGGGTTGTTGATGACGGACAGGGGTTGCTGAGGATAGACAGGGGTTGCTGAGGAGGCAGGGGTTGCTGAGGACAGACAGGGGTTGCTGAGGACAGACAGGGGTTGCTGAGAACAGGCAGTGGTTGCTGAGGAGGCAGGGGTTGCTGAGGACAGGCAGGGGTTGCTGAGGAGGCAGGGGTTGCTGAGGACAGGCAGGGGTTTCTGAGGACAGGTAGGGGTTGCTGAGGACAGACAGGGGTTGCTGAGGATAGGCAGGGGTTGCTGAGAAGGCAGGGGTTGCTGAGGACAGGCAGAGGTTGCTGAGGAGGCAGGGGTTGCTGAGGAGGCAGAGGTTGCTGAGAAGGCAGGGGTTGCTGAAGACAGGCAGGGGTTGCTGAGGAGGCAGGGGTTGCTGAGGAGGCAGGGGTTGCTGAGAAGGCAGGGGTTGCTGAGGACAGGCAGAGGTTGCTGAGGAGGCAGGGGTTGCTGAGGACAGACAGGGGTTGCTGAGGACAGACAGGGGTTGCTGAAGACAGACTGGGGTTGCTGAGGACAGGCAGGGGTTGCTGAGAAGGCAGGGGTTGCTGAGGACAGGCAGAGGTTGCGGGGGAGGCAGGGGTTGCTGAGGACAGACAGGGGTTGCTGAGGACAGACAGGGGTTGCTGAGGACAGACAGGGGTTGCTGAGGACAGGCAGGGGTTGCTGAGGACAGGTAGGGGTTGCTGAGGACAGACAGGGGTTGCTGAGGACAGGTAGGGGTTATTGAGGACAGGCAGGGGTTGCTGAGGACAGGCAGGGGCTACTGAGGACAGGCAGGGGTTGCTGACGACAGGCAGGGGTTGCTGAGGACAGGGAGACGTTGCTGAGGACAGGAAGGCAGGGGTTGGTGAGGACATAGGAAGCAGGGGAAGCAGGTTGTGCTTCGGACAAGGGAAGCAGGGGTTACTGAGGACAGGGAAGCATGGGTTATGAGGGTAGGCAGGCATGGGTTACTGGGACTGGGAGGTAGGGGTTGCAGAGGACAAGGAGGGAGAGGTTATGAGAGCAGGAGGAAGGGGATGCTGAAGACAGGAGAAACAGGAGTTGCTGAGGAGAGGGGAAGCAGCGGTTATGAGGGCAGGGTGGCAGGGGTTGCTGGGGACAGGGGAAGCAGGAGTTGCTGAGGGCAGGGTGGCAGGGGTTATGAGGGCAGGGTGGCAGGGATTATGATGGCAGGGTGGCAGGGGTTATGACGGTAGGGTGGCAGGGGTTATGATGGCAGGGTAGCAGGGATTACGAGGGCAGGGTGGCAGGAGGTATGAGGGCAGGATGGTATGGATTTTGAAGGCAGGACGGCAGAGGTTATGTGGTCATGGTGGCAGGGGTTATGAGGGCTTGGTGGCAGGGGTTATGTAGGCAGGGTGGCAGGGGTTATGACGGCAGGGTGGCAGGGGTTATGAGGGCAGGGTGGCAATTATTATGAGAGCAGGGTGACAGGAGCTATGAGGGCAGGATGGCATGGATATTGAAGGCAGGGCGGCAGGGGTTATGAAGGCAGGGTGGATGGGGTTATGATCGCAGGGGTTATGATGGAAGGATGGAAGGGATATGAAAGCAGGGTGGCAGGGGTTATGAAGGCAGGGTGGTAGGGGTTATGAAGGCAGGGTGGAAGGGGTTATGAGGAAAGAGTGGCAGGGGTTATGAAGGCAGGGTGGAAGGGGCTATGAAGGCAGGGTGGCAGGGGTTATGAAGGCAGGGTGGCAGGGTGGCAGGGGTTATGAAGGCAGGATGGCAGAGGTTATGAAGTCAGGGTGGAAGGGGTTATTAGTTTATGGTGGCAGGGGTTATAAGGGCAGGGTGGCAGGGGTTATGAAGACAGGGTGGCAGGGGTTATCAAGGCAGGGTGGCAGGAGTTATGGATGCAGGGTGGCAGGGGTTATGAAGACAGGGTGGCAGGGTAATGAGGGCATGGTGGTAGGGGTTATGAGGACAGGGTGGCAGGGGTTATGAAGGCAGGGTGGCAGGGGTTATGAGGGCAGGGTGGTAGGGATTATTAAGGCAGGGTGGCAGGGTTTATGAGGGCAGAATGATAGGGGTTATAAGGGCAGGGTGGTAGGGGTTATGATGGCAGGGTGGCAAAGGTTATGAGGGCAGGGTGGCAGGAGTTATGAAGGCAGGGTGGCAGGGGTTATGGTTGCAGGGTGGCAGGGGTTATGAAGACAGGGTGACAGGGGTAATGAGGGCATGGTGCTAGGGGTTATGAGGACAGGGTGGCAGGGGTTATGAAGGCAGGGTGGCAGACGTTATGAGGGCAGGGTGGTAGTGGTTTTGAAGGCAGGGTGGCAGGGGTTATGAAGGCAGGGTGGAAGGGGTTATGATGGTATGGTGGCAGGGGTTATGAGGGCAAGGGGGCAGGGGTTATGAAGGCAGGGTGGCAGGGTTTATGAGGGCAGGGTGGTAGTGGTTATGAAGACAGGGTGGCAATGGTTAAGAAGGCAGGGTGGATGGGGTTATGATGGCAGGGGCTATGAAGGCAGGGTGGTAGGGGTATGAAAGCAGGGTGGCAGGGGTTATGAAGACAGGGTGGCAGGAGTTATGAAGGCAGGGTGACAGGGGTTATGAAGGCAAGTTTGTACGGGTTATGAAAGCAGGGTGGCAGGGGCTATGAAGGCAGGGTGGCAGGGGTTATGAAGGCAGGGTGGCAGGGGTTATGAAGGCAGGGTGGCAGGGGTTATGAAGACAGGGTGGCAGAGGTAATGAGGGCAGGGTGGTAGGGGTTATGAGGGCAGATTGGCAAGGGTTATGAGGGCAGGGTGGCAGAGATTATGAAGGCAGGGAGTCAGGGGTTATGAGGGCAGGGTGGTAGGGGTTATGAAGGCAGAGTGGCAGGGGTTATGAGGGCAGGGTGGCAGGGGTTATGAGGGCAGGGTGGCAGGGGTTATGTTATGAAGGCAGAGTGGCAGGGGTTATGAGGGCAGGGTGGCAGGGGTTATGAGGGCAGGGTGGCAGGGGTTATGAAGGCAGGGTGGCAGGGGTTATGAAGGCAGGGTGGTAGGGGTTATGAAGGCAGGGTGGCAGGGGTTATGAGGGATGGGCGGTAGGGGTTATGAGTGCAGGGTGGTAGGGTTTATGACGGCAGGGTGGCAGGGGTTATGAGGGCATGGTGGCAGGGGTTATGTAGGCAGGGTGGCAGGGGCTATGAAGACAGGGTGGATGCGGTTAGGATGGCAGGGTGGCAGGTGTATGAAAGCAGGTTGGCAGGGGTTATGAAGGCAGGGTGGCAGGGGTTATGAAGGCAGGGTGACAGGGGTTATGAAGGCAAGTTGGTAGGGGTTTTGAAGGAAGGGTGGCAGGGGCTATGAAGGCAGGGTGGCAGGGGTTATGAAGGCAGGGTGGCAGGGGTTATAAGGGCAGGGTGGCAGGGGTTATGAAGACATGTTGGCAGGGGTTATGAAGGCAGGGTGACAGGGGTCATGAAGGCCGGGTAGGACGGCTTATGGAGGCATGGTGGCAGGGGTTGTGAGGGCATAGTGGCAGGGGTTGTGAGGGCATGGTGGCAGGGGTTGTGAGGGCATAGTGGCAGGGGTTGTGAGGGCATGGTGGCAGGGGTTGTGAGGGCATGGTGGCAGGGGTTGTGAGGGCAGGGTGGCAGGGGTTGTGAGGGTATGGTGGCAGGGGTTGTGAAGGCATGGTGGCAGGGGTTGTGAGGGCAGGGTGGCAGGGGTTGTGAGGGTATGGTGGCAGGGGTTGTGAGGGCATGGTGGCAGGGGTTGTGAGGGCAGGGTGGCAGGGGTTGTGAGGGCAGGGTGGCAGGAGTTATGAGGGCAAAGTGGCAGGGTTTGTGAGGGCAGGGTGGCAGGGGTTGTGAGGGCAGGGTGGCAGGGGTTGTGAGGGCAGGGTGGCAGGGGTTGTGAGGGCAGGGTGGCAGGGGTTGTGAGGGCAGGGTGGCAGGGGTTGTGAGGGCAGGGTGGCAGGGTTGTGAGGGCAGTGTGCAGGTGAAGGGTGGCAGGGGTTGTGAGGGCAGTGTGGCAGGGGTTGTGAGTGGCAGGGGTTGTGAGGGCAGGCGTTGTGAGGGCAGGGTGCCAGGGGTTGTGAGGGCAGGGTGGCAGGGGTTGTGAGGGCAGGGTGGCAGGGGTTGTGAGGGCAGGGTGGCAGGGGTTGTGAGGGCAGGGTGGCAGGGGGTTGTGAGGGAAGGGTGGCAGGGGTTGTGAGGGCAGGGTGGCAGGGGTTGTGAGGGCAGGGAGGCAGGGGTTGTGAAGGCAGGATGGCAGGGGTTGTGAGGGCAGGTTTACAGGGGTTGTGAGATCAGGGTGGCAGGGGTTGTGAGGGCAGGGTGGCAGGGGTTGTGAGGGCAGGGAGGCAGGGGTTGTGAGGGCAGGGTGGCAGGGGTTGTAAGGGCAGGGTGGCAGGGGTTGTGAGGGCAGGGTGGCAGGGGTTGTGAGGGCAGGGTGGCAGGGGTTGTAAGGGCAGGGTGGCAGGGGTTGTGAGGGCAGGGTGGCAGGGGTTGTGAGGGCAGGGTGGCAGGGGTTGTGAGGGCAGGGTGGCAGGGGTTGTGAGGGCAGGGAGGCAGGGGTTGTGAGAGCAGGGTGGCAGGGGTTGTGAAGGCAGGGTGGCAGGGGTTGTGAGGGCAGGGTGGCAGGGGTTGTGAGGGCAGGGTGGCAGGGGTTGTGAGGGCAGGGTGGCAGGGGTTGTGAGGGCAGGGTGGCAGGGGTTGTGAGGGCAGGGTGGCAGGGGTTGTGAGGGCAGGGTGGCAGGGGTTGTGAGGGCAGGGTGGCAGGGGTTGTGAGGGCAGGGTGGCAGGGGTTGTGAGGGCAGGGTGGCAGGGGTTGTGAAGGCAGGATGGCAGGGGTTGTGAGGGCAGGGTGGCAGGGGTTGTGAGGGCAGGGTGGCAAGGGTTGTGAGGGCAGGGTGGCAGGGGTTGTGAAGGCAGGGTGGCAGGGGTTGTGAGGGCAGGGTGGCAGGGGTTGTGAAGGCAGGGTGGCAGGGGTTGTGAGGGCAGGGTGGCAGGGATTGTGAGGGCAGGGTGGCAGGGGTTGTGAGTGCAGGGTGGCAGGGGTTGTGAGGGCAGGGTGGCAGGGGTTGTGAGGGCAGGGTGGCAGGGGTTGTGAGGGCAGGGTGGCAGGGGTTGTGAGGGCAGGGTGGCAGGGGTTGTGAAGGCAGGGTGGCAGGGGTTGTGAGGGCAGGGTGGCAGGGGTTGTGAAGGCAGGATGGCAGGGGTTGAGAGGGCAGGGTGGCAGGGGTTGTGAGGGCAGGGTGCCAGGGGTTGTGAGGGCAGGGTGGCAAGGGTTGTGAAGGCAGGGTGGCAGGGGTTGTGAGGGCAGGGTGGCAGGGGTTGTGAAGGCAGGGTGGCAGGGGTTGTGAGGGCAGGGTGGCATGGGTTGTGAGGGCAGGGTGGCAGGGGTTGTGAGGGAAGGGGGGCAGGGGTTGTGAGGACAAGGTGGCAGGGGTTGTGAGGGCAGGGTGGCAGTGGTTGTGAAGGCAGGGTGGCATAGGTTGTGAGGGCAGGGTGGCAGGGGTTGTGAGGGCAGAGTGGCAGGGGTTGTGAGGGCAGGGTGGCAGGGGTTGTGAGGGCAGGGTGGCAGGGGTTGTGAGGGCAGGGTGGCAGGGGTTGTGAGGGCAGGGTGGCAGGGGTTGTGAAGGCAGGGTGGCAGGGGTTGTGAGGGCAGGGTGGCAGGGGTTGTGAAGGCAGGATGGCAGGGGTTGTGAGGGCAGGGTGGCAGGGGTTGTGAGGGCAGGGTGGCAGGGGTTGTGAGGGCAGGGTGGCAAGGGTTGTGAAGGCAGGGTGGCAGGGGTTGTGAGGGCAGGGTGGCAGGGGTTGTGAAGGCAGGGTGGCAGGGGTTGTGAGTGCAGGGTGGCAGGGGTTTTGAGGGCAGGGTGGCAGGGGTTGTGAGGGAAGGAGGGCAGGGGTTGTGAGGGCAAGGTGGCAGGGGTTGTGAGGGCAGGGTGGCAGTGGTTGTGAAGGCAGGGTGGCATAGGTTGTGAGGGCAGGGTGGCAGGGGTTGTGAGGGCAGGGTGGCAGGGGTTGTGAGGGCAGGGTGGCAAGGGTTGTGAAGGCAGGGTGGCAGGGGTTGTGAGGGTAGGGTGGCAGGATTTGTGAAGGCATTGTGGCAGGGGTTGTGAGTGCAGGGTGGCAGGGGTTGTGAGGGCAGGGTGGCAGAGGTTGTGAGGGAAGGGGGGCAGAGGTTGTGAGGGCAAGGTGGCAGGGGTTGTGAGGGCAGGGTGGCAGTGGTTGTGAAGGCAGGGTGGCATAGGTTGTGAGGGCAGGGTGGCAGGGGTTGTGAGGGCAGGGTGGCAGGGGTTGTGAGGGCAGGGTGGAAGGGGTTGTGAGGGCAGGGTGGCAGGGGTTGTGAGGGCAGGGTGGCAGGGGTTGTGAGGGCAGGGTGGCAGGGGTTGTGAGGGCAGGGTGGCAGGGGTTGTGAGGGCAGGGTGGCAGGGGTTGTGAGGGCAGGGTGGCAGGGGTTGTGAGGGCAGGGTGGCAGGGGTTGTGAGGGCAGGGTGGCAGGGGTTGTGAGGGCATGGTGGCAGGGGTTGTGAGGGCAGGGTGGCAGGGGTTGTGAAGGCACGGTGGAAGGGGTTGTGAGGGCAGGGTGGCAGGGGTTGTGAGGGTAGGGTGGAAGGGGTTGTGAGGGTAGGGTGGCAGGGGTTGTGAAGGCAGGGTGGCAGGGGTTGTGAGGGCAGGGTGGCAGGGGTTGTGAGGGTAGGGTGGCAGGGGTTGTGAGGGCAGGGCGGCAGGGGTTGTGAAGGCAGGGTGGCAGGGGTTGTGAGGGCAGGGTGGCAAGGGTTGTGAGGGCAGGGTGGCAGAGGTTGTGAAGGCAGGGTGGCAGGGGTTATGAAGGCAGGGTGGCAGAGGTTGTGGTGGCAGGGTGGCAGTGGTTGTGAAGGCAGGGTGGCAGGGGTTGTGATGGCAGGGTGGCAGGGGTTGTGAGGGCAGGGTGGCAGGGGTTGTGAGGGCAGGGTGGCTGGGGTCGTGAAGGCAGGGTGGCAGGGGTTGGGAGGGCATGGTGGCAGGGGTTGTGAGGGCAGGGTGGCAGGGGTTGTGAGGGCATGGTGGCAGGGGTTGTGAGGGCAGGGTGGCAGGGGTTGTGAGGGCAGGGTAGCAGGGGTTGTGAGGGCAGGGAGGCAGGGGTTGTGAGGGCAGGGTGGCAGGGGTTGTGAGGGCAGGGTGGCAGGGGTTGTGAGAGCAGGGTGGCAGGGGTTGTGAGGGCATGGTGGCAGGGGTTGTGAGGGCAGGGTGGCAGGGGTTGTGAGGGCAGGGTGGCAGGGGTTGTGAGGGCAGGGAGGCAGGGGTTGTGAGGGCAGGGTGGCAGGGGTTGTGAGGGCAGGGTGGCAGGGGTTGTGAGGGCAGTGTGGCAGGGGTTGTGAGGGCAGGGTGGCAGGGGTTGTGAGGGCAGGGTGGCAGGGGTTGTGAGGGCAGGGTGGCAGGGGTTGTGAGGGCAGGGTGGCAGGGTTTGTGAAGGCAGGGTGGCAGGGGTTGTGAGGGCAGGGTGGCAGGGGTTGTGAAGGCAGGGTGGCAGGGGTTGTTAGGGCAGGGTGGCAGGGGTTGTGAAGCCAGGGTGGCAGGGGTTGTGAAGGCAGGGTGGCAGGGGTTGTGAGGGCAGGGTGGCAGGGGTTGTGAGGGCAGGGTGGCAGGGGTTGTGAAGGCAGGGTGGCAGGGGTTGTGAGAGCAGGGTGGCAGGGGTTGTGAGGGCAGGGTGGCAGGGGTTGTGAAGGCAGGGTGGCAGGGGTTGTGAGAGCAGGGTGGCAGGGGTTGTGAGGGCAGGGTGGCAGGGGTTGTGAAGGCAAGGTGGCAGGGGTTGTGAGTGCAGGGTGGCAGGGGTTGTGAGGGCAGGGTGGCAGGGGTTGTGAAGGCAAGGTGGCAGGGGTTGTGAAGGCAAGGTGGCAGGGGTTGTGAGTGCAGGGTGGCAGGGGTTGTGAGGGCAGGGTGGCAGGGGTTGTGAAGGCAGGGTGGCAGGGGTTTTGAGGGCAGGGTGGCAGGGGTTATGAAGACAGGGTGGCAGAGGTAATGAGGGCAGGGTGGTAGGGGTTATGAGGGCAGATTGGCAAGGGTTATGAGGGCAGGGTGGCAGAGATTATGAAGGCAGGGAGTCAGGGGTTATGAGGGCAGGGTGGTAGGGGTTATGAAGGCAGAGTGGCTGGGGTTATGAGGGCAGGGTGGCAGGGGTTATGAGGGCAGGGTGGCAGGGGTTATGAAGGCAGAGTGGCAGGGGTTATGAGGGCAGGGTGGCAGGGGTTATGAGGGCAGGGTGGCAGGGGTTGTGAAGGCAGGGTGGCAGGGGTTATGAGGGCAGGGTGGTAGGGGTTATGAAGGCAGGGTGGCAGGGGTTATGAGGGATGGGCGGTAGGGGTTATGAGTGCAGGGTGGTAGGGTTTATGACGGCAGGGTGGCAGGGGTTATGAGGGCATGGTGGCAGGGGTTATGTAGGCAGGGTGGCAGGGGCATTGAAGACAGGGTGGATGCGGTTAGGATGGCAGGGTGGCAGGTGTATGAAAGCAGGTTGGCAGGGGTTATGAAGGCAGGGTGGCAGGGGTTATGAAGGCAGGTTGACAGGGGTTATGAAGGCAAGTTGGTAGGGGTTTTGAAGGAAGGGTGGCAGGGGCTATGAAGGCAGGGTGGCAGGGGTTATGAAGGCAGGGTGGCAGGGGTTATAAGAGCAGGGTGGCAGGGGTTATGAAGACATGTTGGCAGGGGTTATGAAGGCAGGCTGACAGGGGTCATGAAGGCCGGGTAGGACGGCTTATGGAGGCATGGTGGCAGGGGTTGTGAGGGCATGGTGGCAGGGGTTGTGAGGGCATGGTGGCAGGGGTTGTGAGGGCATGGTGGCAGGGGTTGTGAGGGCAGGGTGGCAGGGGTTGTGAGGGTATGGTGGCAGGGGTTGTGAAGGCATGGTGGCAGGGGTTGTGAGGGCAGGGTTCCAGGGGTTGTGAAGGCAGGATGGCAGGGGTTGTGAGGGCAGGGTTACAGGGGTTGTGAGATCAGGGTGGCAGGGGTTGTGAGGGCAGGGTGGCAGGGGTTGTGAGGGCAGGGAGGCAGGGGTTGTGAGGGCAGGGTGGCACGGGTTGTAAGGGCAGGGTGGCAGGGGTTGTGAGGGCAGGGTGGCAGGGGTTGTGAGGGCAGGGTGGCAGGGGTTGTGAGGGCAGGGTGGCAGGGGTTGTGAAGGCAGGGTGGCAGGGGTTGTGAGGGCAGGGTGGCAGGGGTTGTGAGGGCAGGGTGGCAGGGGTTGTGAGAGCAGGGTGGCAGGGGTTGTGAAGGCAGGGTGGCAGGGGTTGAGAGGGCAGGGTGGCAGGGGTTGTGAGGGCAGGGTGGCAGGGGTTGTGAGGGCAGGGTGGCAGGGGTTGTGAGGGCAGGGTGGCAGGGGTTGTGAGGGCAGGGTGGCAGGGGTTGTGAGGGCAGGGTGGCAGGGGTTGTGAGGGCAGGGTGGCAGGGGTTGTGAAGGCAGGATGGCAGGGGTTGTGAGGGCAGGGTGGCAGGGGTTGTGAGGGCAGGGTGGCAAGGGTTGTGAGGGCAGGGTGGCAGGGGTTGTGAAGGCAGGGTGGCAGGGGTTGTGAGGGCAGGGTGGCAGGGGTTGTGAAGGCAGGGTGGCAGGGTTTGTGAGGGCAGGGTGGCAGGGATTGTGAGGGCAGGGTGGCAGGGGTTGTGAGTGCAGGGTGGCAGGGGTTGTGAGGGCAGGGTGGCAGGGGTTGTGAGGGCAGGGTGGCAGGGTTTGTGAGGGCAGGGTGGCAGGGGTTGTGAGGGCAGGGTGGCAGGGGTTGTGAAGGCAGGGTGGCAGGGGTTGTGAGGGCAGGGTGGCAGGGGTTGTGAAGGCAGGATGGCAGGGGTTGAGAGGGCAGGGTGGCAGGGGTTGTGAGGGCAGGGTTCCAGGGGTTGAGAGGGCAGGGTGGCAATGGTTGTGAAGGCAGGGTGGCAGGGGTTGTGAGGGCAGGGTGGCAGGGGTTGTGAAGGCAGGGTGGCAGGGGTTGTGAGGGCAGGGTGGCAGGGGTTGTGAGGGCAGGGTGGCAGGGGTTGTGAGGGAAGGGGGGCAGGGGTTGTGAGGACAAGGTGGCAGGGGTTGTGAGGGCAGGGTGGCAGAGGTTGTGAAGGCAGGGTGGCATAGGTTGTGAGGGCAGGGTGGCAGGGGTTGTGAGGGCATGGTGGCAGGGGTTGTGAGGGCAGGGTGGCAGGGGTTGTGAGGGCAGGGTGGCAGGGGTTGTGAGGGCAGGGTGGCAGGGGTTGTGAGGGCAGGGTGGCAGGGGTTGTGAAGGCAGGGTGGCAGGGGTTGTGAGGGCAGGGTTCCAGGGGTTGTGAAGGCAGGATGGCAGGGGTTGTGAGGGCATGGTGGCAGGGGTTGTGAGGGCAGGGTGGCAGGGGTTGTGAGGGCAGGGTGGCAGGGGTTGTGAAGGCAGGGTGGCAGGGGTTGTGAGGGCAGGGTGGCAGTGGTTGTGAAGGCAGGGTGGCAGGGGTTGTGAGTGCAGGGTGGCAGGGGTTGTGAGGGCAGGGTGGCAGGGGTTGTGAGGGCAGGGTGGCAGTGGTTGTGAAGGCAGGGTGGCATAGGTTGTGAGGGCTGGGTGGCAGGGGTTGTGAGGGCAGGGTGGCTGGGGTTGTGAGGGCAGGGTGGCAAGGGTTGTGAAGGCAGGGTGGCAGGGGTTGTGAGGGCAGGGTGGCAGGGGTTTTGAAGGCAGGGTGGCAGGGGTTGTGAGTGCAGGGTGGCAGGGGTTGTGAGGGCAGGGTGGCAGTGGTTGTGAGGGAAGGGGGGCAGGGGTTGTGAGGGCAAGGTGGCAGGGGTTGTGAGGGCAGGGTGGCAGTGGTTGTGAAGGCAGGGTGGCATAGGTTGTGAGGGCAAGGTGGCAGGGGTTGTGAGGGCAGGGTGGCAGGGGTTGCGAGGGCAGGGTGGCAGGGGTTGTGAAGGCAGGGTGGCAGGGGTTGTGAAGGCAGGGTGGCAGGGGTTGTGAAGGCAGGGTGGCAGGGGTTGTGAGGGCAGGGTGGCAGGGGTTGTGAGGGCAGGTTGGAAGGGGTTGTGAGGGCAGGGTGGCAGGGGTTGTGAGGGCAGGGTGGCAGGGGTTGTGAGGGCAGGGTGGCAGGGATTGTGAAGGCAGGGTGGCAGGGGTTGTGAGGGCAGGGTGGCAGGGGTTGTGAGGGCAGGGTGGCAGGGGTTGTGAGGGCAGGGTGGCAGGGGTTGTGAGGGCAGGGTGGCAGGGGTTGTGAGGGCAGGGTGGCAGGGGTTGTGAGGGCAGGGTGGCAGGGGTTGTGAGGGCAGGGTGGCAGGGGTTGTGAGGGCAGGGTGGCAGGGGTTGTGAGGGCAGGGTGGCAGGGGTTGTGAGGGCAGGGTGGCAGGGGTTGTGAAGGCACGGTGGAAAGGGGTTGTGAGGGCAGGGTGGCAGGGGTTGTGAGGGTTGGGTGGCAGGGGTTTTGAGGGTAGGGTGGCAGGGGTTGTGAAGGCAGGGTGGCAGGGGTTGTGAGGGCAGGGTGGCAGGGGTTGTGAGGGTAGGGTGGCAGGGGTTGTGAGGGCAGGGCGGCAGGGGTTGTGAAGGCAGGGTGGCAGGGGTTGTGAGGGCAGTGTGGCAGGGGTTGTGAGGGCAGGGTGGCAGAGGTTGTGGAGGCAGGGTGGCAGGGGTTATGAAGGCGGGGTGGCAGAGGTTGTGATGGCAGGGTGGCAAGGGTTGTGAAGGCAGGGTGGCAGGGGTTGTTATGGCAGGGTGGCAGGGGTTGTGAGGGCAGGGTGGCAGGGGTTGTGAGGGAAGGGTGGCTGGGGTCGTGAAGGCAGGGTGGCAGGGGTTGGGAGGGCATGGTGGCAGGGGTTGTGAGGGCAGGGTGGCAGGGGTTGTGAGGGCATGGTGGCAGGGGTTGTGAGGGCAGGGTGGCAGGGGTTGTGAGGGCAGCGTAGCAGGGGTTGTGAGGGCAGGGAGGCAGGGGTTGTGAGGGCAGGGTGGCAGGGGTTGTGAGGGCAGGGTGGCAGGGGTTGTGAGGGCAGGGTGGCAGGGGTTGTGAGGGCATGGTGGCAGGGGTTGTGAGGGCAGGGTGGCAGGGGTTGTGAGGGCAGGGTGGCAGGGGTTGTGAGGGCAGGGAGGCAGGGGTTGTGAAGGCAGGGTGGGAGGGGTTGTGAGGGCAGGGTGACAGGGGTTGTGAGGGCAGTGTGGCAGGGGTTGTGAGGGCAGGGTGGCAGGGGTTGTGAGGGCAGGGTGGCAGGGGTTGTGAGGGAAGGGTGGCAGGGGTTGTGAGGGCAGGGTGGCAGGGTTTGTGAAGGCAGGGTGGCAGGGGTTGTGAGGGCAGGGTGGCAGGGGTTGTGAGGGCAGGGTGGCAGGGGTTGTTAGGGCAGGGTGGCAGGGGTTGTGAAGCCAGGGTGGCAGGGGTTGTGAAGGCAGGGTGGCAGGGGTTGTGAGGGCAGGGTGGCAGGGGTTGTGAGGGCTGGGTGGCAGGGGTTGTGAAGGCAGGGTGGCAGGGGTTGTGAGGGCAGGGTGGCAGGGGTTGTGAGGGCAGGGTGGCAGGGGTTGTGATTCAGGGTGGCAGGGGTTGTGAGTGCAGGGTGGCAGGGGTTGTGAGGGCAGGGTGGCAGGGGTTGTGAAGGCAGGGTGGCAGGGGTTGTGAGGGCAGGGTGGCAGGGGTTGTGAGGGCAGGGTGGCAGGGGTTGTGAAGGCAGGGTGGCAGGGGTTGAGAGGGCAGGGTGGCAGGGGTTGTGAGGGCAGGGTGGCAGGGGTTGTGAGGGCAGGGTGGCAGGGGTTGTGAGGGCAGGTTGGCAGGGGTTGTGAGGGCAGGGTTCCAGGGGTTGTGAGGGCAGGGTGGTAGGGGTTGTGAGGGCAGGGTGGCAGGGGTTGTGAAGGCAGGGTGGCAGGGGTTGTGAGGGCAGGGTGGCAGGGTTTGTGAGGGCAGGGTGGTAGGGGTTGTGAGGGCAGGGTGGCAGGGGTTGTGAGGGCAGGGTGGTAGGGGTTGTGAAGGCAGGGTGGCAGGGGTTGTGAAGGCAGGGTGGTAGGGGTTGTGAGGGCAGGGTGGCAGGGGTTGTGAGGGCAGGGTGGTAGGGGTTGTGAAGGCAGGATTGCAGGGGTTGTGAGGGCAGGGTGGCAGGGGTTGTGAAGGCAGGGTGGCAGGGGTTGTGAGGGCAGGGTGGCAGGGGTTGTGAAGGCAGGGTGGCAGGGGTTGTGAGGGCAGGGTGGCAATGGTTGTGAAGGCAGGGTGGCAGGGGTTGTGAGGGCAGGGTGG
Source organism: Cherax quadricarinatus (assembly GCF_038502225.1). Lineage (NCBI taxonomy): Eukaryota > Metazoa > Arthropoda > Malacostraca > Decapoda > Parastacidae > Cherax > Cherax quadricarinatus. The sequence continues at coordinate 39,804,438 of NC_091317.1, forward strand.
CAGGGGTTGTGAAGGCAGGGTGGCAGGGGTTGTGAAGGCAGGGTGGCAGGGGTTGTGAAGGCAGGGTGGCAGGGGATGTGAAGGCAGGGTGGCAGGGGTTGTGAGGGCAGGGTGGCAGGGGTTGTGAGGGCAGGGTGGCAGGGGTTGTGAGGGCAGGGTGGCAGGGGTTGTGAGGGCAGGGTGGCAGGGGTTGTGAGGGCAGGGTGGCAGGGGTTGTGAGGGCAGAGTGGCAGGGGTTGTGAAGGCAGGGTGGCAGGGGTTGCTGAGTGTTCCATCGTACACTTTTTTCTTCAAATTTTATTGTTTAACTGTTTTTTTTATAAATGTATACTACCTACACAGGTGTTAGTGAAGGTAAAACATGTGTTTGTGAAGGTAAAACAGGTGTTTGTGAAGGTAAAACAGGTGTTTGTGAAGGTAAAACAGGTGTTTGTGAAGGTAAAACAGGTGTTTGTGAAGGAAAAACATGTGTTTGTGAAGGTAAAACAAGTGTTTGTGAAGGTAAAACAGGTGTTTGTGAATGAAAAACATGTGTTTGTGAAGGTAAAACAGGTGTTTGTGAAGGTAAAACAGGTGTTTGTGAAGGTAAAACAGGTGTTTGTGAAGGTAAAACATGTGTTTGTGAAGGTAAAACAAGTGTTTGTGAAGGTAAAACAGGTGCTTGTGAAGGTAAAACAGGTGTTTGTGAAGGTAAAACAGGTGTTTGTGAAGGTAAAACAGGTGTTTGTGAAGGTTAAACAGGTGTTTGTGAAGGTAAAACAGGTGTTTGTGAAGGTAAAACAGGTGTTTGTGAAGGTAAAACAGGTGTCTGTGAAGGAAAAACATGTGTTTGTGAAGGTAAAACAGGTGTTTGTGAAGGTAAAACAGGTGTTTGTGAAGGTAAAACAGGTGTTTGTGAAGGTAAAACAGGTGTTTGTGAAGGTAAAACAGGTGTTTGTGAAGGTAAAACAGGTTTTTGTGAAGGAAAAACATGTGTTTGTGAAGGTAAAACATGTGTTTGTGAAGGTAAAACAGGTGTTTGTGAAGGTAAAACAGGTGTTTGTGAAGGTAAAACATGTGTTTGTGAAGGTAAAACAGGTGTTTGTGAAGGTAAAACAGGTGTTTGTGAACGAAAAACATGTGTTTGTGAAGGTAAAACATGTGTTTGTGAAAGTAAAACAGGTGTTTGTGAAGGTAAAACAGGTGTTTTTGAAGGTAAAACAGGTGTTTGTGAAGGTAAAACAGGTGTTTGAGAAGGTAAAACAGGTGTTTGTGAAGGAAAAACATGTGTTTGTGAAGGTAAAACATGTGTTTGTGAAGGTAAAACAGGTGTTTGTGAAGGTAAAACAGGTGTTTGTAAAGGTAAAACAGGTGTTTGTGAAGGTAAAACAGGTGTTTGTGAAGGTAAAACATGTGTTTGTGAAGGTAAAACAGGTGTTTGTGAAGGTAAAACAGGTGTTTGTGAAGGTAAAACAGGTGTTTTTGAAGGTAAAACAGGTGTTTGTGAAGGTAAAACAGGTGTTTGTGAAGGTAAAACAGGTGTTTGTGAAGGTAAAACAGGTGTTTTTGAAGGTAAAACAGGTGTTTGTGAAGGTAAAACAGGTGTTTGTGAAGGTAAAACAGGTGTTTGTGAAGGAAAAACATGTGTTTGTGAAGGTAAAACATGTGTTTGTGAAGGTAAAACAGGTGTTTGTGAAGGTAAAACAGGTGTTTGTGAAGGTAAAACAGGTGTTTGTGAAGGTAAAACAGGTGTTTGTGAAGGTAAAACAGGTGTTTTTGAAAGAAAAACATGTGTTTGTGAAGGTAAAGCATGTGTTTGTGAAGGTAAAACAGGTGTTTGTGAACGTAAACCATGTGTTTGTGAAGGTAAAACATGTGTTTGTGAAGGTAAAACAGGTGTTTGTGTAGGTAAAACAGGTGTTTGTGAAGGTAAAACAAGTGTTTGTGAAGGTAAAACAGGTGTTTGTGAAGGTGAAACAGGTGTTTGTGAAGGTAAAACAGGTGTTTGTGAAGGTAAAACATGTGTTTGTGAAGGTAAAACATGTGTTTGTGAAGGTAAAACAGGTGTTTGTGAAGTTAAAACATGTGTTTGTGAAGGTAAAACAGGTGTTTGTGAAGGTAAAACAGGTGTTCTTGAAGGTAAAACATGTGTTAGTGAAGGTAAAACATGTGTTTGTGAAGGTAAAACAGGTGTTTGTGAAGGTAAAACAGGTGTTTGTGAAGGTAAAACAGGTGTTTGTGAAGGTAAAACATTTGTTTGTGAAGGTAAAACAGGTGTTTGTGAAGGTAAAACATGTGTTAGTGAGGGTAAAACATGTGTTTGTGAAGGTTAAACAGGTGTTTGTGAAGGTAAAAGAGGTGTTTGTGAAGGTAAAACAGGTGTTTGTGAAGGTAAAACAGGTGTTTGTGAAGGTAAAACATGTGTTTGTGAAGGTAAAACAGGTGTTTGTGAAGGTAAAATAGGTGTTTGTGAAGGTAAAACGGGTGTTTATGAAGGTAAAACATGTATTTGTGAAGGTAAAACAGGTGTTTGTGAAGGTAAAACATGTGTCTGTGAAGGTAAAACAGGTGTTTGTGAAGGTAAAACAGGTGTTTGTGAAGGTAAAACAGGTGTTTGTGAAGGTAAAACAGGTGTTAGGGGAGAGAATTAGAGTTAAGTCTGAGGGAAGAGGAAGAGAAGAGAGGCTAAGGAACTTTGTAGGTAAAACAACACTAGTGTATAATGACCTTAGCGAAAGTTGCAGTAATCGACTCTTATGAGTTTAAAATGGTAGGGTTATTTCATGCAGCTGCAAAACACCTTACAACACCTTCTGTACTCTTTATCCACACCCTAACCCACACTCTCCTACCCTCAACTACCCTCACCTATCCTCTCCCACCCTCACCTACCCTCGTCTACCCTCTCCTACCTTCTCCCATCCTCTACATTCTTCTCTTTCACACTCCTTAGCATCATCAGCAGGGAACCTGCATAATGTATTCTGGTGCATCAGCAAAAAAGATAAAATACATATATACCATGCTGAATGCAATGATCTGTTTATAATGGTTAAAGGAATAATAATAATAATAATAATAATAATAATAATCATATATATAAATATATACATATATATATATATATATATATATATATATATATATATATATATATATATATATATATATATATATATATATATATATATATATATGTATATATATATATATATATATATATATATATATATATATATATATTTATATTTATATTTATATATACATATATATATATATATATATATATATATATATATATATATATATATATATATATATTTATATATATATATATATATATATATAAGAATGTAAGTGTGGTGGAGGTATGTGAGGCATTACGTAGAATGAAAGGGGGTAAAGCAGCTGGAACTGATGGGATCATGACAGAAATGTTAAAAGCAGGGGGGGATATAGGGTTGGAGTGGTTGGTATTTTTGTTTAATAAATGTATGAAAGAGGGGAAGGTACCTAGGGATTGGCGGAGAGCATGTATAGTCCCTTTATATAAAGGGAAAGGGGACAAAAGAGATTGTAGAAATTATAGAGGAATAAGTTTACTGAGTATACCAGGAAAAGTATACGGTAGGGTTATAATTGAAAGAATTAGAGGTAAGACAGAATGTAGAATTGCGGATGAGCAAGGAGGCTTCAGAGTGGGTAGGGGATGTGTAGATCAAGTGTTTACATTGAAGCATATATGTGAACAGTATTTAGATAAAGGTAGGGAAGTTTTTATTGCATTTATGGATTTAGAAAAGGCATATGATAGAGTGGATAGAGGAGCAATGTGGCAGATGTTGCAAGTTTATGGAATAGGTGGTAAGTTACTAAATGCTGTAAAGAGCTTTTATGAGGATAGTGAGGCTCAGGTTAGGGTGTGTAGAAGAGAGGGAGAATACTTCCCGGTAAAAGTAGGTCTTAGACAGGGATGTGTAATGTTACCATGGTTGTTTAATATATTTATAGATGGGGTTGTAAAAGAAGTAAATGCTAGGGTGTTCGGGAGAGGGGTGGGGTTAAATTATGGGGAATCAAATTCAAAATGGGAATTGACACAGTTACTTTTTGCTGATGATACTGTGCTTATGGGAGATTCTAAAGAAAAATTGCAAAGGTTAGTGGATGAGTTTGAGAATGTGTGTAAAGGTAGAAAG
>NC_091317.1:39808715-39818715 GCF_038502225.1 Cherax quadricarinatus
CTGCGATGGAACATATACTGTGATGAAACCCATACTGTGATGGAACCTATACTATGATGGAACCTTTACTGTGATGAATCCATTACTGGGATGGATTCCATGCTGTAATGGAACTTATACTGTGATGGAGCCCATACTGTGATGGAACTCATATTGTGATGGAACCCATACAGTTATGGAACCGGTTCTGTGATGGAACCCATACTGTAATGGAACTCATGCTGTGATGGAGCCCATACTGTGAAGGATCCTATACTGTGATGAAACCTATACTGTGAAGGAACCTATACTGTGATTGAGCCCACACTGTGATGGAACCTATACTGTGATGGAATCTATACTGTGATGGAACCTATACTGTGATGGAACCTATACTGTGATGGAATCTATACTGTGATGGAACCTATACTGTGATGGAACCTATACTGTGATGGAATCTATACTGTGATGGAACCTATACTGTGATGGAACCTGTACTGAGATGGAACCTATTCTGTGATGGAACATACACTCTGATGGAACCCATACTCTGATGGAACCCATACTGTGATGGAACCTATACTGTGATGGAACTCATACTGGTGATGAAACTCATACTGGTGACGAAACTCATACAGGTGATGGAACCCATACTGTGATGTAACCCATACTGTGATGAAACCCATACTGTGATGAAACCTATACTGTGATGGAACCTATACTGTGATGGAACCTATACTGTGATGGAACCTATACTGTGATGGAACCTATACTGTGATGGAACCTATACTGTGATGGAACCTATACTGTGATGGAACCTATACTGTGATGGAACCTATACTGTGATGGAACCTATACCGTGATGGAACCTATACCGTGATGGAACCTATACTGTGATGGAACTCATACTGGTGATGAAACTCATACAGTTGATGAAACTCATACCGGTGATGAAACTCATACTGGTGACGAAACTCATATTGATGTTGAAACTCATACAGGTGATGAAACTCATACTGATGATGAAACTCATACTGGTGATGAAACTCATACAGTTGACGAAATTCATACTGGTGATGAAACTCATACTGGTGATGAAACTCATACAGTTGACGAAATTCATACAGGTGATGAAACTCATACTGGTGATGAAACTCATACAGTTAATGAAACTCATACAGGTGATGAAACTCATACTGGTGATGAAACTCATACTGATGATGGAACTCATACAGTTGATGAAACTCATACTGGTGATGAAAATCATGCTGGTGATGAAACTCATACAGTTGATGAAACTCATACTAGTGATGAAAATCATACAGTTGATGAAACTCATACTGGTGATGAAACTCATACTGATGATGGAACTCATACAGTTGATGAAACTCATACTGGTGATGAAACTCATACTGGTGATGAAACTCATACTGGTGATGAAACTCATACTGATGATGGAACTCATACAGTTGATGAAACTCATACTGGTGATGAAAATCATGCTGGTGATGAAACTCATACAGTTGATGAAACTCATACAGTTAATGAAACTCATACAGGTGATGAAACTCATACTGGTGATGAAACTCATACTGATGATGAAACTCATACAGTTGATGAAACTCATACTGGTGATGAAACTCATACTGGTGATGAAACTCATACAGTTGATGAAACTCATACAGTTGATGAAACTCATACAGGTGATGAAACTCATACTGGTGATGAAACTCATACTGATGATGGAACTCATACAGTTGATGAAACTCATACTGGTGATGAAACTCATACTGATGATGGAACTCATACAGTTGATGAAACTCATACTGGTGATGAAACTCACACTGGTGATGAAACTCATACTGGTGATGAAACTCATACTGGTCATGAAACTCATACTGGTGATGAAATTCATACTGGTGATGAAACTCATACAGGTGATGAAACTCATACTTTTGATTAAACTCATACAGTTGATGAAACTCATACAGGTGAGGAAACTCATACAGTTGATGAGACTCATACAGGTGATGAAACTCATACTGATGATGAAACTCATACAGGTGATGAAACTCATACAGGTGATGAAACTCGTACAGTTTACGAAATTCATACAGGTGATGAAACTCATACTGGTGATGAAACTCATACTGATGATGAAACTCATACAGGTGATGAAACTCATACTGGTGATGAAACTCGTACAGTTTACGAAATTCATACAGGTGATGAAACTCATACTGGTGATGAAACTCACAGAGTTGATGAAACTCATACTGGTGATGAAACTCATACTGGTGATGAAACTCATACTGGTGATGAAACTCATACTGGTGATGAAATTCATACTGGTGATGAAACTCATACAGGTGATGAAACTCATACTTTTGATTAAACTCATACAGTTGATGAAACTCATACAGGTGAGGAAACTCATACAGTTGATGAGACTCATACAGGTGATGAAACTCATACTGATGATGAAACTCATACAGGTGATGAAACTCATACAGGTGATGAAACTCATACAGGTGATGAAACTCATACTGGTGATGGAACTCATACTGGTGATGGAACTCATACTGGTGATGAAATTCATACAGGTGATGAAACTCATACAGGTGATGAAACTCATACTGGTGATGAAACTCATACTGGTGATGAAACTCATACTGGTGATGAAACTCATACTGGTGATGAAACTCATACAGTTGATGAATCTCATACAGGTGATGAAACTCATACTGGTGATGAAACTCATACTGGTGATGAAACTCATACTGGTGATGAAACTCATACTGGTGACGAAACTCATACAGTTGATGAATCTCATACAGGTGATGAAACTCATTCTGGTGATGAAACTCATACTGGTGATGAAACTCATACTGGTGATGAAACTCATACTGGTGATGAAACTCATACTGGTGATGAAACTCATGCAGTTGATGAATCTCATACAGGTGATGAAACTCATTCTGGTGATGATACTCATACAGTTGATTAATCTCATACCGGTGATGAAACTCATACTGGTGATGAAACTCATACAGTTGATGAAACTCATACAGTTGATGAAACTCATACTGGTGATGAAACTCATACTGGTGATGAAACTCATACTGGTGATGAAACTCATACTGGTGATGAAACTCATACTGGTGATGAAACTCATACTGGTGATGAAACTCATACAGTTGATGAATCTCATACAGGTGATGAAACTCATTCTGGTGATGAAACTCATACAGGTGATGAAACTCATACTGGTAATGAAACTCATCCTGGTGATGAAACTCATATTGGTGATGAAACTCATACAGTTGATGAAATTCATACTGGTGATGAAACTCATACTGGTGATGAAACTCATTCTGGTGATGAAATTCATACTGGTGATGAAACTCATACTGGTGATGAAACTCATGCAGTTGATGAATCTCATACAGGTGATGAAATTCATACTGCTGATGAAATTCATACTGGTGATGAAACTCATATAGGTGATGAAACTCATACAGGTGACGAAACTCATACTTGCGATGAAACTCATACAGTTGATGAAACTCATAATGGTGATGAAACTCATACTGGTGATGAAACTCATACAGGTGATGAAACTCATACAGGTGACGAAACTCATACTTGCGATGAAACTCATACAGTTGATGAAACTCATAATGGTGATGAAACTCATACTGGTGATGAAACTCATGCATGTGATTAAACTCATGCAGTTGATGAATCTCATACAGGTGATGAAACTCATTCTGGTGATGATACTCATACAGTTGATGAAACTCATACTTTTGATGAAACTCATACTTGTGATAACACTCATACTGGTGATGAAACTCATACAGTTGATGAAATTCATACAAGTGATGAAACTCATACTGGTGATGAAACTCATACAGTTGATGAAACTCATGCAGGTGATGAAACTCATACTGGTGATGAAACTCATACTGGTGATGAAACTCATACAGTTGATGAAACTCATGCAGGTGATGAAACTCATATTAGTGATGAAACTCATACTGGTGATGGAACTCATACTGGTGATGAAACTCATACTGGTGATGAAATTCATACAGGTGATGAAACTCATACAGGTGATGAAACTCATACTGGTGATGAAACTCATACTGGTGATGAAATTCATACAGTTGATGAAACTCATACTGGTGATGAAACTCATACTGGTGATGGAACTCATACTGGTGATGAAACTCATACTGGTGATGAAACTCATACAGTTGATGAAATTCATACAGGTGATGAAACTCGTACTGGTGATGAAACTCATACAGTTGATGAAACTCATACAGTTGATGAAACTCATACTGGTGATGAAACTCATACTCTTGATGAAACTCATACATGTGATGAAACTCATACTGGTGATGAAACTCATACAGGTGATGAAACTCATACTGGTGATGAAACTCATACTGATGATGAAACTCATACAGTTGATGAAACTCGTACAGTTGATGAAACTCATACTGGTGATGAAACTCATACTGGTGATGAAACTCATACTGATGATGAAACTCATACAGTTGATGAAACTCGTACAGTTGATGAAACTCGTACAGTTGATGAAACTCATACTGGTGATGAAACTCATACTGATGATGAAACTCATACTGATGATGAAACTCATACAGTTGATGAAACTCGTACAGTTGATGAAACTCATACTGGTGATGAAACTCATACTGGTGATGAAACTCATACTGGTGACGAAACTCATACTGGTGATGAAACTCATACAGTTGATGAAATTCATACAAATGATGAAACTCATACTGGTGACGAAACTCATACAGTTGATGAAACTCATACTTGTGATGAAACTCATACTGGTGATGAAACTCATACTGGTGACGAAACTCATACTGGTGATGAAACTCATACAGTTGATGAAATTCATACAGGTGATGAAACTCATACTGGTGATGAAACTCATACCGTTGATGAAACTCATACAGTTGATGAAACTCATACTGGTGATGAAACTCATACTGGTGATGAAACTCATACATGTGATGAGACTCATACAGTTGATGAAATTCATACTGGTGATGAAACTCATACAGTTGATGAAACTCATACTGGTGATGAAACTCATACTGGTGACGAAACTCATACAGGTGATGAAACTCATACAGTTGATGAAATTCATACTGGTGATGAAACTCATACTGGTGACGAAACTCATACAGGTGATGAAACTCATACAGTTGATGAAATTCATACAGTTGATGAAACTCATACTGGTGATGAAACTCATACCGTTGATGAAACTCATACAGTTGATGAAACTCATACTGGTGATGAAACTCATACTGGTGATGAAACTCATACATGTGATGAGACTCATACAGTTGATGAAATTCATACAGGTGATGAATCTCATACTGGTGATGAAACTCATTCTGATGATGAAACTCGTGCAGTTGATGAAACTCATACATGTGATGAAACTCATACTGGTGATGAAACTCATACTGGTGATGAAACTCATACAGTTGATGAAACTCATACAGGTGATGAAACTCATACGGGTGATGAAACTCATACAGTTGGTGAAACTCATTCAGATGATGAAACTCATACTTATGATGAAACTCATACAGGTGATGAAACTCATACTGGTGATGAAACTCATGCTGGTGGTGAAACTCATAGGTGACGAGACTCATACAGTTGATGAAACTCATGCATGTGATGAAACTCATGCTGGTGATGAAATTCATACAATTGATGAAACTCATACTGGTGATGAAACTCATACTGGTGATGAAACTCAAGCAGGTGATGAAACTAATACTGGTGATGAAACTCATACTGGTGACGAGACTCATACAGTTGATGAAGCTCATGCTGGTGATGAAATTCATTCTGGTGATGAAATTCATACTGGGGATGGAACTCATACTGGTGATGAAACTCATACTGGTGGTGAAACTCATACTTATGATGAAACTCATACTGGTGATGAAACTCATACTGGTGATGAAACTCATGCTGGTGGTGAAACTCATACTGATGATGAAACTCATGCTGGTGATGAAACTCATACTGGTGATGAAATTTATACAGGTGATGAAACTCATACTGGTGATGAAACTCATACTGGTGATGAAACTCATACTGGTGATGGAACTCATATTAATGATGAAATTCATACTGATGATGGAACTCATACTTGTGATGAAACTCATACTTGTGATGGAACTCATACTGGGGATGAAACTCATTCTGGTGATGAAAATCATACTGGGGATGAAACTCATTCTGGTGATGAAAATCATACTGGTGATGGAACTCTTACTGGTGATGGAACTCATACTTGTGATTGAACTCATACTGGTGATGAAACTCATACTGGTGATGAAACTCATACTGGTGATGAAACTCATACTGGTGATGAAACTCATACTGGTGATGAAAATCATGCTGGTGATGAAACTCATACTGGTGATGAAACTCATACTGGTGATGAAACTCATACTGGTGATGGAACTCATATTAATGATGAAATTCATACTGATGATGGAACTCATACTTGTGATGAAACTCATACTGGTGATGAAAATCATACTGGTGATGAAACTCATTCTGGTGATGAAAATCATACTGGGGATGAAACTCATTCTGGTGATGAAAATCATACTGGTGATGGAACTCTTACTGGTGATGGAACTCATACTTGTGATTGAACTCATACTGGTGATGAAACTCATACTGGTGATGAAACTCATACTGGTGATGAAACTCATACTGGTGATGAAACTCATGCTGGTGATGAAACTCATAATTGAGTGTTTTGTTTGCTGCCACCACTGGGGTAGACAACCTGGAGTGTTTTCTCAGCTGCCACCACTAGGGAAGGCAAGCTGGAGTGTTCTCTCAGATGCCACCACTGGGGAAGACAAGCTGGAGTGTTCTCTCAGCTACCACCACTGGGGAAGACAACCTGGAGTGTTCTCTCAGTTGCCACCACTAGGGAAGGCAAGCTGGAGTGTTCTCTCAGATGCCACCACTGGGGAAGACAAGCTGGAGTGTTCTCTCAGCTACCACCACTGGGGAAGACAACCTGGAGTGTTCTCTCAGTTGCCACCACTGGTGAAGACAACCTGGAGTGTTCTCTCAGCTACCACCACAGGGAAAGACAACCTGGAGTATTCTCTCAGCTATCACCACTGAGGAACAGAACCTGCAGTGTTCTCACAGCTTCCACTCCAAGACAAGTTGGAGTGTTCTCTCAGTTACCACCCCTGGGGAAGACATCTTTACTATAGTGAACCATCTTTTTAAGGATCATAACCTTGATTGAGATGCAGTGTTTGGTTGTGTGTAGTGACTGCGCTGCAGTGTTTGGTTGTGTGTAGTGACTGCGCTGCAGTGTTTGGTTGTGTGTAGTGACTGCGCTGCAGTGTTTGGTTGTGTGTAGTGACTGTGCTGCAGTGTTTGGTTGTGTGTAGTGACTGCGCTGCAGTGTTTGGTTGTGTGTAGTGACTGTGCTGCAGTGTTTGGTTGTGTGTAGTGACTGCGCTGCAGTGTTTGGTTGTGTGTAGTGACTGTGCTGCAGTGTTTGGTTGTGTGTAGTGACTGCGCTGCAGTGTTTGGTTGTGTGTAGTGACTGCGCTGCAGTGTTTGGTTGTGTGTGCTGACTGAGCTGCAGTGTTTGGCTGTGTTTACTGACTGAGCTGCATTGTTTAATTGTGTGCACTGACTGTGCTGCAGTGTATGGTTGTGTGTACTGACTGAGCTGCAGTGTTTGGTTGTGTATACTGACGCAGCTGCAGTGTTTGATTGTGTATACTGACGCAGCTGCAGTGTTTGGTTGTGCATACTGACGCAGCTGCAGTGTTTGATTGTGTATACTGACGCAGCTGCAGTGTTTGGTTGTGCATACTGACGCAGCTGCAGTATTTGGTTGTGTATTCTGACGCAGCTGCAGTGTTTGGTTGTGTATACTGACGCAGCTGCAGTGTTTGGTTGTGTATACTGACGCAGCTGCAGTGTTTGGTTGTGCATACTGACGCAGCTGCAGTGTTTGGTTGTGTATACTGACGCAGCTGCAGTGTTTGGTTGTGTATACTGACGCAGCTGCAGTGTTTGGTTGTGTATACTGACGCAGCTGCAGTGTTTGGTTGTGTATACTGACGCAGCTGCAGTGTTTGGTTGTGTATACTGACGCAGCTGCAGTGTTTGGTTGTGTATTCTGACGCAGCTGCCGTAGTGATGGCAAGTAACGTTGATCTGTCACCGGCGTTAAGGCAGAAAATCCTGACTTCATAATAATTCTCTGCTTATTACATCGGGAAAATCTAGCGACTCAACGTTTGCAACCGGAATTCAATGATGCAATCTAAATTGTGAATTTCGTCGAGGGCAGAGCTCTGAACTCACGCATTTTTCATAAAATGTACGAGAAGATGGGGGTCACAAAACCCGGCCTTTTGCTCCACTCTGATGTCGGAGGACTCTTCCGAGGGAAGCTTCTCCGGCAGGTTATCGAACTCAAAACTGGTAAAGGAATTTTTCTACGGAGAAGATGCATGTGTTGCCTTACTGCCTCTAAGACACTGTTTGGCTGACAAAACTGGCTTCCTCAACAGACATTTTCTGGCACATGAATGTGCTGATTTTAGACATGCTGGACTGTAATACAGCCAGGGTAGACATCGGTGAAAAACATGCAACATTCAAGAGAAAATGTCTAATTTGGAGACGGAAAAAATAAATAAAGTGAAACATCTGTCTTCTCAGAACTGAGTTTTGTGCTGGAGAACTCGTCAGGGATATCACTCAGTGGCATTCCAGTTTACAGTGAAGGTTGTCTGAGGAGGCTAGGGGATGAAATGGACAGGTACTGGCTAGAAAACGTCCACTTCCAGTAGCAAGGGTGGATAAGACTGTTTTCAGTGCGCACGTTAGCGATGCCGGAGAAGATATACCATTCTTTCAAGAACTTCCAGACAGCCAGACGCAGACTCTACGTTTTAAAAGCCGTGTTCGAGATTTTGGGCTCAGCTCAAGGATAAGTGTATTCTGACTCGGCAGGCTGAAAAGGACATTCCTCTTTTTTTGACAATGTACTACACTGAATCAGGATTTTCAGGTCTAATGACGTTAAAACTACAGCAAGTAACCGCGTGGATCCTCACGTCATTGTTCTCTCTCCATCAACATAAAATCAAACCACTAATTTCGCCAACAAATGAAGCAACATTATAGTAACCACTAAAACATCTAGATTTATTGAAGCGACGTTTCGCCAACCACGGCCGTCGCTAATCTAATACAGATTGTACTAGATTGATAAGCTTCTGCTTGGAAATGTTCTGCAGTAAAGATAACCAAGAGTTGCACAAGTGTTTTATTTATCTACTTAAAAGGTTTTACACCTTTACTGTAATAATAATAAAGCAAAAAAAAAAAAACTCTTTTTGTTACTTACCAAAGATCATAAATTAAATCGCATTTTCGTTAGCACTTATAATATGCTTGTCATTATGTCTGATTAAAAACAAGTTGAAATTTATTCTGTTATTAGTATTTTTCGACATAAGAATAAAAAAGAATCACTGTAGCTAATGAAAAAATAATTTGTATTTTTTTGTACCAGATTTTGTGATAAAGTCAAATTTTCATTTTTAAAGTTGTGCTTTATTTTTGTGTGAACTAAAATGTTGCTGGAATTCATTCAGTATTAGCGCTTTAAAATAATTAAAGTTATTATAATGAACATTAAGTTTATATACTTTAAAAAACAGTTTGTTCTGTGGATGCTAGTTTACAAATGGGAAAATAATGAAATTAGTTATGTAGGATCCACGGCCACGAATGTGGTGGCACCAGGAGGCAGACCACGTGTATTTACTGGGTCCCTGGTGTTTGTACCTTGGTGGTCAAGTGGTTTAAGACGTCGGGGGTTTAGCTTGGTTTCCAAGAGCTGGGTTAAATGTCCTTGGTTCGATTCCCAAGGTGCTGGAGTGTGAAG
>NC_091317.1:39821215-39877626 GCF_038502225.1 Cherax quadricarinatus
TAATAAAATTGATCGTCGCAGTAAAAAGTGCACAAGAGAATTGTGGAAAGTGCACATAGTAACTGCTACACTTCTAGACGGAATGATTGTACAAGAATGAGAGAAGGTGAAGGCATGTGTTAGAGTGATCGGAGAAGCTAGAGTGAAGGTATTAAAGTGAAACTGGTATTAAAGTGCATGTAGATATTACAGTGGCGGTGTTAAAGGGGTGAAAGAATTAAAGTGAGTAAAGGTAATGAAGTGAGTGGAGGTATTGAAGTGAATAGAGGCATTTAAATGAGCGGAGGTTTTAAAGTGAACGGTATTGAAAAGAGCGGAGGTATTAAAGTGAATAGTGGTATTAAAGTGAGAGAAACACGAATGTGCTAGTGTTGTGCCCTTGAGTTGCGCCTCCTCCGCCTTCTTTCTCTCACTGATATAAAAAAATTGCCACGGTGTTGTTGAACCTTGAACATGAAGACAGTGTGTTGTTGCTGGTGCTCTGCCTGCCTCCTCCAGCTGCTGCTGCTGCTGCTGCTGCTGCTGCTCCCGGGGATCAGTCTGGCCTCATCAACCTCTTCACAAGGTAAGATGGTTCGTCTTACACACACACACACACACACACACAGGAAGAGGAAAGGGTAACGATGACATGGACCAAGATGGAGTCTGAAGGCGCCAGATGAACCATAAGGGCTCAGTGTTTTTCAAAACTGAAATGAGCTACACAAGCAGCTGGTGGAGGCTCCTTCCAATCACAGCTTTAAGATCAGGTATGACAGAGCCCAGGGAACTATAGTCAGCTAGATGTCGACCATCCCACCTTAAGAGGCGGGGTTGGGAGCCGTGTATTTTTGCGTTAGAATTCGTTGTTATATTGATCGCAACACTTGAAATAACAATAACAATAATAATAATAATAATAATAATAATAATAATAATAATAATAATAATTTCTGCAAATACAAGACACAACTGATAGAGCCTTTGTTGGCGTAATTAGCATACAATATATTAAGCCTCTGGTTATGCCGAGCATTTCGGCCAACTTAGGGTAATCTCCCCCGGGATGCGACCCACAACAGTCGACTAACACCCAGGTATCTCTTTACTGCTAGGCAGACAGATGGCACAGAGTGACACTGTGCCGTAGCGGATTAACCAGGCACTGGAGACCTTCTGGATAAAAACACCTATTTTTTTTATGGATTACTTTGCGATATCATAACATAAAAACAATTTGCCATGACCATGAATTTTGAAATCTGGGAAGCTGGGAAGATTTTTTTTATTTTCTTGATCACAATGTAATAAAAATTATTTAGGATATTAAGGAATAAAGGGATACATTACTCACCTTCAATAAAGTAATAAAATGCTTTTATTTTGTATTTAGGTCGCCTCTGTGTCTTTAGTAGATGTTAAGGGACGTAGATGCTCTTTGATGGAGCTATATTTATATCTATTTACCATTGTCTCGGTACTGTTACCTGCCACATATATACATATATAAGGCACCACGTGCCTTATATATGTATATATGTTGGGTTAGGTTACCAGGAAACAGGACAAGTGTTTCCTGACGCGGGTCTCATGATGACCCACAGCTGGAGCTCATGGTTATCTCAACGTGTAGCTCCGGAAAGTGCTGTTTATATGGTACAAGACAACCATGAAGCCAGAATCAAAATGATTTTTCAGTATGTTACATTAATATAATCCGGTTGTAGACTTACGTGTGTGTGTACATATAAATCGACGTAATGTTTGAGAAATTTACTACTGCTGAATTCTGTGTTCTTAACTAAGTCTTCTGATATATACAACTCCCTCCACTGACTCTCACTCTCTTACAGTTACCTTCACCAGTCTCCCTCCACTGACTCTCACGCTCTTATAGTTACCTTCACCAGTCTCCCTCCACTGACTCTCACGCTCTTATAGTTACCTTCACCAGTCTCCCTCCACTGACTCTCACGCTCTTACAGTTACCTTCACCAGTCTCCCTCCACTGACTCTCACGCTCTTATAGTTACCTTCACCAGTCTCCCTCCACTGACTCTCACGCTCTTACAGTTACCTTCACCAGTCTCCCTCCACTGACTCTCACTCTCTTACAGTTACCTTCACCAGTCTCCCTCCACTGACTCTCACGCTCTTATAGTTACCTTCACCAGTCTCCCTCCACTGACTCTCACTCTCTTACAGTTACCTTCACCAGTCTCCCTCCACTGACTCTCACGCTCTTATAGTTACCTTCACCAGTCTCCCTCCACTGACTCTCACGCTCTTACAGTTACCTTCACCAGTCTCCCTCCATTGACTCTCACGCTCTTACAGTTACCTTCACCAGTCTCCCTCCACTGACTCTCACGCTCTTATAGTTACCTTCACCAGTCTCCCTCCACTGACTCTCACGCTCTTATAGTTACCTTCACCAGTCTCCCTCCACTGACTCTCACGCTCTTACAGTTACCTTCACCAGTCTCCCTCCACTGACTCTCACGCTCTTATAGTCACCTTCACCAGTCTCCCTCCACTGACTCTCACGCTCTTATAGTTACCTTCACCAGTCTCCCTCCACTGACTCTCACGCTCTTATAGTCACCTTCACCAGTCTCCCTCCACTGACTCTCACGCTCTTATAGTCACCTTCACCAGTCTCCCTCCACTGACTCTCACGCTCTTATAGTCACCTTCACCAGTCTCCCTCCACTGACTCTCACGCTCTTATAGTCACCTTCACCAGTCTCCCTCCACTGACTCTCACGCTCTTATAGTTACCTTCACCAGTCTCCCTCCACTGACTCTCACGCTCTTATAGTTACCTTCACCAGTCTCCCTCCACTGACTCTCACTGTCTTACAGTTACCTTCACCAGTCTCCCTCCACTGACTCTCACGCTCTTATAGTCACCTTCACCAGTCTCCCTCCACTGACTCTCACGCTCTTATAGTCACCTTCACCAGTCTCCCTCCACTGACTCTCACGCTCTTATAGTCACCTTCACCAGTCTCCCTCCACTGACTCTCACGCTCTTATAGTCACCTTCACCAGTCTCCCTCCACTGACTCTCACGCTCTTATAGTCACCTTCACCAGTCTCCCTCCACTGACTCTCACGCTCTTATAGTTACCTTCACCAGTCTCCCTCCATTGACTCTCACGCTCTTACAGTTACCTTCACCAGTCTCCCTCCACTGACTCTCACGCTCTTACAGTTACCTTCACCAGTCTCCCTCCACTGACTCTCACGCTCTTACAGTTACCTTCACCAGTCTCCCTCCACTGACTCTCACGCTCTTACAGTTACCTTCACCAGTCTCCCTCCACTGACTCTCACGCTCTTATAGTCACCTTCACCAGTCTCCCTCCATTGACTCTCACGCTCTTATAGTTACCTTCACCAGTCTCCCTCCACTGACTCTCACGCTCTTATAGTCACCTTCACCAGTCTCCCTCCATTGACTCTCACGCTCTTATAGTTACCTTCACCAGTCTCCCTCCATTGACTCTCACGCTCTTATAGTCACCTTCACCAGTCTCCCTCCATTGACTCTCACGCTCTTATAGTCACCTTCACCAGTCTCCCTCCATTGACTCTCACGCTCTTATAGTTACCTTCACCAGTCTCCCTCCATTGACTCTCACGCTCTTATAGTTACCTTCACCAGTCTCCCTCCATTGACTCTCACGCTCTTATAGTCACCTTCACCAGTCTCCCTCCATTGACTCTCACGCTCTTATAGTCACCTTCACCAGTCTCCCTCCATTGACTCTCACGCTCTTATAGTTACCTTCACCAGTCTCCCTCCATTGACTCTCACGCTCTTATAGTCACCTTCACCAGTCTCCCTCCATTGACTCTCACGCTCTTATAGTTACCTTCACCAGTCTCCCTCCATTGACTCTCACGCTCTTATAGTCACCTTCACCAGTCTCCCTCCATTGACTCTCACGCTCTTACAGTTACCTTCACCAGTCTCCCTCCACTGACTCTCACGCTCTTACAGTTACATTCACCAGTCTCCCTCCACTGACTCTCACGCTCTTATAGTTACCTTCACCAGTCTCCCTCCATTGACTCTCACGCTCTTATAGTCACCTTCACCAGTCTCCCTCCATTGACTCTCACGCTCTTACAGTTACCTTCACCAGTCTCCCTCCACTGACTCTCTCGCTCTTACAGTTACATTCACCAGTCTCCCTCCACTGACTCTCACGCTTTTATAGTTACCTTCACCAGTCTCCCTCCACTGACTCTCACGCTCTTACAGTTACCTTCACCAGTCTCCCTCCACTGACTCTCACGCTTTTATAGTTACCTTCACCAGTCTCCCTCCACTGACTCTCACGCTCTTACAGTTACCTTCACCAGTCTCCCTCCACTGACTCTCACGCTCTTACAGTTACCTTCACCAGTCTCCCTCCACTGACTCTCTCGCTCTTACAGTTACCTTCACCAGTCTCCCTCCACTGACTCTCACGCTCTTACAGTTACCTTCACCAGTCTCCCTCCACTGACTCTCACGCTCTTACAGTTACCTTCACCAGTCTCCCTCCACTGACTCTCACTCTCTTACAGTTACCTTCACCAGTCTCCCTCCACTGACTCTCACGCTCTTACAGTTACCTTCACCAGTTCACTGCATTCTTTTGATGGCAAGATTTGTTTGCCTTATCCTTAGTCCAGGCTCTTGCCCTCAGAGATGAAATTTCTTGCTGGGCAATGCCATGGCAGTCTGGCGGACAACTAATCTCAGTGATCAAGCAGTGCATCCTGGGTAGGTTAGATGTTTTCCATCGATCTTCTTTCTTTTTTCTAGAACATCTTGCTGACAAAGCTATTCCTGCTGGTCTTGTCATAAAGGGTAACTGGATAGGTATTCAAAAAGCTTAAAAAATTTGCTGTCCTCATCTGGTTTACAACGAGGATTGACTGCAATGTAAGAAAAAGCTTCCGTGTCTGCAGATTTCTTACTCTTTCTGAAGGTAGTTACAGCATCACAGTATGTGAAGGTGTAGAAGACATTCAAGTCCTGAGATTATTCTTTTAGTCCACGAGCGATGGAAGTGACACGCATATGTCAAAGGCCGAAGCTTGGTTGAAGGCCGCCGCTTGGTTGAAGGCCGCTGATTGGTTGAAGGCCGCTGCTTGGTTGAAGGCCGCTGCTTGGTTGAAGACCCCTGTTTGGTTGAAGGCCGCTGCTTGGTTGAAGACCGCTGCTTGGTTGAAGACCCCTGTTTGGTTGAAGGCCGCTGCTTGGTTGAAGGCCGCCGCTTGGTTGAAGGCCGCTGCTTGGTTGAAGGCCGCTGCTTGGTTGAAGACCCCTGTTTGGGTGAAGGCCGCTGCTTGGTTGAAGACCGCTGCTTGGTTGAAGACCCCTGTTTGGTGCTGCTTGGTTGAAGGCCGCTGCTTGGTTGAAGGCCGCTGCTTGGTTGAAGGCCGCTGCTTGGTTGAAGCTCGCTGCTTGGTTGAAGGCCGCTGCTTGGTTGAAGGTCGCCGCTTGGTTGAAGGCCGCTGCTTGGTTGAAGGCCGCTGCTTGATTGAAGACCCCTGTTTGGGTGAAGGCCGCTGCTTGGTTGAAGGCCGCTGCTTGGTTGAAGGCCGCTGCTTGGTTGAAGACCCCTGTTTGGGTGAAGGCCGCTGCTTGGTTGAAGACCGCTGCTTGGTTGAAGACCCCTGTTTGGTTGAAGGCCGCTGCTTGGTTGAAGACCGCTGCTTGGTTGAAGACCCCTGTTTGGTTGAAGGCCGCTGCTTGGTTGAAGGCCGCCGCTTGGTTGAAGGCCGCTGCTTGGTTGAAGGCCGCTGCTTGGTTGAAGGCCGCTGCTTGGTTGAAGGCCGCTGCTTGGTTGAAGGCCGCTGCTTGGTTGAAGGCCGCTGCTTGGTTGAAGGCCGCTGCTTCCACCAAGATCCCAACAACTTGGGTATCCGCTGTCTGAATTAGTGGGATTCTTCATGACTGCAGGGGATCATGCTCTAACCCTTTCCTCTGGAGACCACCTCTTGGACGAGGCAATGGCACCTTCCTTCTCAGGTGGGAAGTCAATGCCAGCAATTTTAGCGGAGAGGAATTCAAGCAGGTTATTATCATTATTTGGATTCCTTAAGAAGTTCTGCCAGTTCCTGAGGATTTTCTTCTGCAAATGTCTTTGTCCGTATTCTCTATTGTTAATTCTTTAATACTCCTGGTACCCTGACAGAGCTCTCATGTTGTTCCATGATGTTTAGAAGAAAGATTTCGCCAGCTTAGTGACTGAAGGTGGTGACACAGCTGGGCGTAAGAAGCTACTCTACAGCAGTTCTATCTTGGATCTTGGTGTCAAATAAATTTATGGGAAGTGGCATCAAATCAAATATGTTTCCAAACAGTTGTTTTTACCTGTCAGATATTTTAAGATCGTGCCCATGTTTAAAGATCGTGCCCATGTTTAAAGATCGTGCCCATGTTTAAAGATCGTGCCCATGTTTAAAGATTGTGCTCATGTTTTAAAATCATGCCCATGTTTTAAGATAGCGCTAATATATATTGACAACTGTAGTTAATTATTCACCGAGTGTGAACGTTTTTGGTTGCAGTTGGCGGCCCTGACTTTCAGTTGAACAGGTCAGGTAAACAGAGCATCGTACATGTGAGTCACTTCAGGTTAGTGAGCAAAAATCTCTTCTTGGCATCCAGGAGCAAATGAGATATTGAAGGCTCTCTCTTCAAACTATCACAGGAGTCTTAACAACAACTAGAACAACGAACTCAATAGTCACATTTCAGTGCTTGCTTCAGCATGTTATGAATTCACTCGTCCGATTCAAAAACTACCTCTTTGCCATTAATTTACTGTTGTGCCTCAGAAAAATACTCTGAAGCCTATTCTTTAAAGTGAACCTTATTGAATTCTTTGCCTTTGTTGAATTCATCAACAAAGGCTCAACAAAGGCTCTTGCCCGAAGTTTCTTCTCTTATATGTTTCGTCTCAGCAGAGAACGATGGTAATTTCGAAGTCCAGTAATGCAAGTCAGGTCACATTTGACATCTAGTGGACCAAGGTTTCCAACTGCAATCTTGGCCAGCAATGCAGTGTCCCCATAAGACTGTAATCATACTTCTAACACTGATATCTGCATCAGGGGTTCTAAACTCATGGACCTGCCCCTCCTCCTTTATTTAGGAGATAAAGATATTCGTGTTGAGTTGACGTTGTTGACGTCGTCTGTAGGTGCTCTCTTCAGCTGCGTCATCTTATTTCACTTTCATTCTTCTGACTCTCCAGCTTTGAATTTCCAGAGACACACAACTCGTGGCGATGTCCCCAATGTTTGATGAAATTCTCCACAGCTGTATCTTCAATGTGGAATTTCAATAGGAAAGTGTTCACTTCTTTTGAGCGCATCGACACTACTCAGGAATGATGTATACGGCTCAAATTGTCTTCAGCTGTAGGAGCACTGAAGTGCTACAGCACTAACCCGGAACTAAAGTGTTGATAGAATTGACTACATCAGTAAGGCAGTTACTGCCAGTGTTGTTTACTTGTTGTATTAATGGCTTTTTATTTATATTTTATTTTTATAAGCAAAGTAAATATAAGCAACATAGACAGAATCCTCAATTGGTCACAATATTAGAATTCTGCACGTTATTCCACAATAATTTTGACCTAGGATTTATTTCCAATATCATAAAAATAAAGGCATTTTTTTTCTTGACATTTTTGAGCGACAGGAAAGCACAAACAGAATTTCGTTAATACAACGCCCCAGAATGGTCCGGGTCACTGGTTTACACCATAAAAATTTACGTATTGTCCATAAATACCAAGATAGAAAAAAACTGGGTGCTTTTGTCCGGTCTGACCCCACGCTCGGAAATTATGTCCCTAAGCTGCCAGACTATTGTAAGACATCTATTGTTAGGCTCACTTAAAACCATAAATAAACAGTTTTCCTGGAAAAAAAACATCGAATGAGATCCTCTGAAATTGTCAGAAAAAGAGATGTAATCAAATTTGTTTCACTGAACCCCGCTTATGCATATGCATGATATTCAAATGACTTTGATTAATTAAACGAATCTTGTAATTTTAAAAATGTACGATCTGAGACAATAAGCCCGTCATTATAACCAATACTTACATCTGATTGATCTTTGGTCGTCCTGATAAAATTAATAATGCATTTTAATCTTAGAACCCTATGGACATTTTTTGCAACATGACAATATATATATATATATATATATATATATATATATATATATATATATATATATATATATATATATATATATATATATATATATATATATATATATATATATATATATATATATATATTATATATATATATATATATATATATATATATATATATATATATATATATATATATATATATATATATATATATATATATATATATATATATATATAAATAAATGGATTTGGAAAAGGCGTATGACAGGGTGGATCGGGGGGCAATGTGGCAGATGTTGCAAGTGTATGGTGTAGGAGGTAGGTTACTGAAAGCAGTGAAGAGTTTTTACGAGGATAGTGAGGCTCAAGTTAGAGTATGTAGGAAAGAGGGAAATTATTTCTCAGTAAAAGTAGGCCTTAGACAAGGATGTGTGATGTCACCGTGGTTGTTTAATATATTTATAGATGGGGTTGTAAGAGAAGTAAATGCGAGGGTCTTGACAAGAGGCGTGGAGTTAAAAGATAAAGAATCACACATAAAGTGGGAGTTGTCACAGTTGCTCTTTGCTGATGACACTGTGCTCTTGAGAGATTCTGAAGAGAAGTTGCAGAGATTGGTGGATGAATTTGGTAGGGTTGTGCAAAAGAAGAAAATTAAAGGTGAATACAGGAAAGAGTAAGGTTATGAGGATAACAAAAAGATTAGGTGATGAAAGATTGAATATCAGATTGGAGGGAGAGAGTATGGAGGAGGTGAATGTATTCAGATATTTGGGAGTGGACGTGTCAGCGGATGGGTCTATGAAAGAAGAGGTGAATCATAGAATTGATGAGGGAAAAAGAGTGAGTGGTGCACTTAGGAGTCTGTGGAGACAAAGAACTTTGTCCTTGGAGGCAAAGAGGGGAATGTATGAGAGTATAGTTTTACCAACGCTCTTATATGGGTGTGAAGCATGGGTGATGAATGTTGCAGCGAGGAGAAGGCTGGAGGCAGTGGAGATGTCATGTCTGAGGGCAATGTGTGGTGTGAATATAATGCAGAGAATTCGTAGTTTGGAAGTTAGGAGGAGGTGCGGGATTACCAAAACTGTTGTCCAGAGGGCTGAGGAAGGGTTGTTGAGGTGGTTCGGACATGTAGAGAGAATGGAGCGAAACAGAATGACTTCAAGAGTGTATCAGTCTGTAGTGGAAGGAAGGCGGGGTAGGGGTCGGCCTAGGAAAGGTTGGAGAGAGGGGGTAAAGGAGGTTTTGTGTGCGAGGGGCTTGGACTTCCAGCAGGTATGCGTGAGCGTGTTTGATAGGAGTGAATGGAGACAAATGGTTTTTAATACTTGACGTGCTGTTGGAGTGTGAGCAAAGTAACATTTATGAAGGGGTTCAGGGAAACCAGCAGGCCGGACTTGAGTCCTGGAGATGGGAAGTACAGTGCCTGCACTCTGAAGGAGGGGTGTTAATGTTGCAGTTTAAAAACTGTAGTGTAAAGCACCCTTCTGGCAAGACAGTGATGGAGTGAATGATGGTGAAAGCTTTTCTTTTTCGGGCCACCCTGCCTTGGTGGGAATCGGCCAGTGTGATATATAAAAATATATATATATATATATATATATATATATATATATATATATATATATATATATATATATATATATATATATATATATATATATATATATATATATATATATATATATATATATATATATATATATATATATATATATATATATATATATATACATATATATATATATATATATATATATATAATATATAATATATATAATATATATATAATATATATAATATATATATATATATAATATATATATATATGTCGTGCCGAATAGGCAGAACTTGCGATTTTGGCTTAAATAGCAACGCTCATCTTGCCATATAGGACAAGTGAAAATTTGTGTATGCAATAATTTCGCCAAAATCATTCTGAACCTAACAAAAAAAATATATTTCATTGTGTTTGTTTAGTATTAAATTATTGTAAACAAATCGAAAATATATTTAGTTGGATTAGGCTAAAATAAATTATGCTTGTTATAATAAGGTTAGGTAAGTTTTCTAAGATTCTTTTGGTGCAAAATTACAAATTATTACATCAACGTTAATGAAAAAAAATATATCTTTAAACGTACAAGAGAAAATTTTAGAAAGGGCTTAATTTTAAATGAGTTCTTGCTAATTGACCAGTTTTGCATATTCGGCACGACATATATATATATATATATATATATATATATATATATATATATATATATATATATATATATATATATATATATATATATATATATATATATACATACATATATATATATATATATATATATATATATATATATATATATATATATATATATATATATATATATATATATATATATATATATATATATTTACATACATATACTCAAACACTCATGCATATTCAAATATTTGTTAAAAGATAGACAAATGTCAGAGAGAGAGAGAGAGTTCAAACAAGCCCATGTTTACATTACAATATATTTTGATCCAGCAAACAAAGTTTCGCAGGTCTGAGGCAGTACCAAGAGGACCAGTCCAGGTATTAACATCAATGTTCTTGGTGATACAGCTGTGTCTTTAAATACTACATTATTTGTCTTCTCCCTTGTATTGAACAGTGTGTCTGCTCCAGTATTTCTCATGTTATTCTTCTTTTCTTACGAAAATAACTGATGGAATCTGAGGAAGAGATTAAGACGAATATAATACTGCTGACTGACAATTAGTGTTAAAAGATGAGGAACTAACGTATATGAGGAGCTAATGTATATGAGGAACTAATGTATATGAGG
Source organism: Cherax quadricarinatus (assembly GCF_038502225.1). Taxonomy (NCBI): domain Eukaryota; kingdom Metazoa; phylum Arthropoda; class Malacostraca; order Decapoda; family Parastacidae; genus Cherax; species Cherax quadricarinatus. The sequence goes on from NC_091317.1 coordinate 39,832,215, forward strand.
AACTAATGTATATGAAGAACTAATGTATATGAGGAACTAATGTATATTAGGAACTAATGTATAAGAGGAACTAATGGACATGAGGAACTAATGTATATGAGGAACTAATGTATATTAGGAACTAATGTATAATAGGAACTAATGTATATGAGGAACTAATGTATATGAGGAACTAATGTATATGAGGAACTAATGTATATGATGAACTAATATATATGAGGAATTAATGTATATGAGGAACTAATTTATATGAGGAACTAATGTATAAGTGGAACTAATGTATTTGAAGAACTAATGTATATGAGGAACTAATGTATATGAGGAACTAATGTATAAGTGGAACTAATGTATTTGAAGAACTAATGTATATGAGGAACTAATGTATATGAGGAACTAATGTATATGAGGAACTATTGTATATGAGGAACTAATGTATATGAGGAACTAATGTATATGAGGAACTATTGTATATGAGGAACTAATGTATATGAGGAACTATTGTATATGAGGATCTAAATAACAAAAAGGCACAATACCGTGACTGGAACGATACACAAATAACCCGCACATAAAAGAGAGAAGCTTACGACGACGTTTCGGTCCGACTTGGACCATTGACAAAGTCACACTAACCAGAAGTGGAGCAGGACGGCTATATATAGGCAGGAAGAGGTAGTGGTGGTAGTAGTAGTAGTAGTAGTAGTGGTAGTAGTAGTAGTAGTAGTAATGGTAGTGGTAGTAGTGGGGAACTAAGGAGGAGGAGCCAGTCAAATATAAAGACAGGGGAGCACTGCAAGGGAGCTAGGTGCCCACAAGGGAGCTAGGTGCCCACAAGGGAGCTAGGTGCCCACAGAGGGAGAGCAAGTGCACAGAGGTGGGGGGAAGGGGAAGTGATGAAATAAATAATGAAGGAACAGAAACACGCGACAGAAGAAAGACAAAAAAAGGAAAGAGGAAAGGGGAAGAGGGAGAAGAAGAAAAAATGAGGAATCAGGTTAAGTCACGGGTGTTCTGAAGTTTGCAGCATGTTAGTGTGACTTTGTAAATGGTCCAAATCGGACCGAAACGTCGTCGTAAGATCCTCTCTTCTATGTACGGGTTATTTGTGTATGAGGATCTAATGTGTAAGTAATATTAACAGTGACAAACAACGAACAAGATATATTGAGTAGAAATATAATCAAGGACAGATAGGAAGACAGGAACAATGATTATAAGTAACACAGACACATTTGACAGAGAATGACAATGAATGTTACAGTTAAAATAACAGAGAGAAAAACTGACAGGGATGATATTGGTAACTAAACTCTTAAAACAAGACAGGAGCAAAGAGAGGAAGTGAGAGTGAGAGAGAGAGTTTGTGACAGAGATAATGGCAATGATAGCTAGAGCAGAGACAGTAATAGTGAAGGAAGATGCAGTGTGAGATATAGAAACACTGACAGTGAGAATAGACAGTTGAAAAGCAGGTAATAAGAGAAGACAGTATCTGAGACGCAAGGAAAGATACTGTAGATACTGACGTTCAGTGTGACCTGCAGTGACTGACTGTGACAAGCATAGCTATAGAGGTATAGTTACAATGACAGTCACAGAAATAAAGCAGTGATAACCAGAAAAATTGTACGTAATGATTATGAAGGAGAAGTGACGGAAGGAAAATGAGATAATGAGAGATACAAAGATAAAGTTAGTCACTGAGAAATGCAGATAAGTGACAGACAGTGAAAAAATAACCAGTGAAAACAGTGAAAAACAGTAAGAAACAGAGACAGCGAGTGACTCAGGAAGCATTAATAACAGAGAAAGTGACAGTGGTAGACAGTGGTGCAGACGTTGACAGACATTTAAAAGCTTTATTCAGTACAGGAATAAGGCTCATACTTCTACAATCTACAGTCAGTATATGGTTTACAATTACATATTTTACTTGTTAATGGTGGTGAGTACAATCGTTCCTATGGCCCAGTCTCAGACCCTTCCTCCTGACCGACTGGTCAATCACTTTTGGGTCTAGCAATCCGTAGTCCACCGTAAACATAAGGTGATGTTTTTCAGGATCTTTCCATGGTCCCTCCAGAAGACGGAGATCATATGGTAATTTTCCTTATATCTGAAGACAGGATCTTGAACAACCTTAAACCCCTGTAGTACGTTAGTTTATCTCTCAGTATACCCTTGCTTTTACTGAGTATTTTACACTCTCTTTCATGCTTTTTTCCTCTTGTAACAGTGAATTTAGTATGTAGATTTGAGCCAGTCCTCCAATACATTCCATGCATACAATATTACGTATTTTTTTTACTGCGCACCAGGAAGAACCATTTGCGGTATATTTAGTATCCTTACTAATGTAGGTGTGTGACGTAATAGTGAATGTTTGGTATATATTATCAATTTTCGAACATTAAAATGGTATAAAATACCGACAGGTTGTTAGGTAAGACACATATGCAACAGTTAGGTATCAATTTTCGCTATTTCACAGGCCATAATAGGGTTGCTAATGTACAACAATACTCCTGTTTAGGAAGTACAAGTGTTTTAAAGAGTGTCATCTATACCGTCGCATCTTTTGTTTTAAAGGTCTTTATACTGTAGAATATTGTTGCTCCTTTAGCTGTGATATTAATTAAGGCAACAGAGTTCCCTGACTGTAAGCTATTCCGCTCTAGTTACCCTTGTATAGAGACATATATGCAGGCTCTAAGATATTTATTAGGAAAATGTTTGGTTCAGGAGGAGCGTTATTAATTCAACGCAGAGAAGGTGAGGCAGAATAAATATTGTGGGTGGTCAGGTGCTGTGAGAGGGCGGGGCTAAGTGATGGCCGTGTTTTGCTTGGGTAGAATGCGCTTTGTCAGGATTTAGGCAATGATGAAGCTTCCTGTATTTTGAGGAATGGTTTCGGTTGTGGCCATGAACGATGATTGAGGACAGTGCTTGTTTGATTCCTCTGATGATTAGTTAAGCAATGGGGAAGTCTGTGAGATGTTGCCGGGTATTGGGATGAATGGCACAAGCGTAGTTCAGTTCTGAGAACAAAAGGGCACAATACTGTGACTGGAACAATATACATATAACCCGCACATAGGAGAGAGAAACTTACGACGACGTTTCAGTCCGACTTGGACCATTTACAAAGTCACACTAACAAAAAGAGAGAGGGAGCCAGTATATAATGGTAAGTTTAACAGGGACGGGACCAAGGGAGGGAGAAATAGTAGTGGTGGTGGTAAGGCCGGTGTTGGAAGTAGTAAGAGTAGTGGTAAGGCCGGTGTTGGAAGTAGTAATAGTAGTAGTGGTAGTAGTGGTGAGGTCGGTGTTGGAAGTAGTAATAGTAGTAGTGGTGAGGTCGGTGTTGGAAGTAGTAATAGTAGTAGTGGTAGTAGTGGTGAGGTCGGTGTTGGAAGTAGTAATAGTAGTAGTAGGTAGGAGGGAGAGTAGTTTTAGTGGGACAAAAGATAAAAAGGGGAGGGAAGGGTGAAGGAAGGCAAAAGTATATGTCGTGGCAAAAGTAGTAGAAATGGCAGTAGAGTAGTAATTGTAGTAGTAGTAGTAGTCGTTGAAGTGAGGTCAGTCAAAGGACAAGAAAAAGGATCACTGCAGAGAGCTAAGGGGCCGTAAGGAAGAAGGACTAAAAACACGGGGGAAAAACTGAACAGAGCATTCTAGAAAGAAGAAGGGTAAACAAAGAAAGAAAAAGGATAAATAAGAAAGAAGAAATAGAGAGAGAGAGAGAGGGGGGGAGGATAGTATCAGGTTAAGTCACGAGTTTCTGAAGTCTGGAGCATTTGACAATGTAAAGAGAAAGGAAGGCATCTACAGAGACGAAGCCAGAACTAAGAGTCATATAAGGAAAGTTGTGTATAAAGGATGACTGAACAAGACGGCGGCTGTGAAAGTTAGAAGTAGGGAAGACAGTTTTAGCAGAAGACTAGTTAATAGGATGACTGTGATCTCCGACATGACAGAAAAGAGCATAGTTAGTGTTGGCAAGCCTAACACTACTTTTGTGCTCCCTGAGTCTGTCAGAAAGAGATCAGCCAGTTTCTCCAAAGAGGACAAGAGGAGCATGAAATATAGACACCAGGGGCATCTATAGCGGGAGGAGAGGTACCAGTTAGATTACTGCGAAGGGTGTTAGTCTGGCGAAAAGTAAGTTTGATGTCTAAGGAACGGAGAGAGTTGATGAGATTAGAAAGCTTGGAAATATAGGGAAGGCAGAGGACAGGAGATATCACAGGAGTACAGAGTTTGGGAGAGAAAAAAGTCCATTTAACACGTGAGAAGGCAGAGTTAATGAAATGGGATTGGTTATTTGTGTAGTGTAGTTTAGTTTGTTCCTGTGACATCAATCTCAGCGTTTCTTCCGCATCGATTTGATAAGATGTGGTAGATTAACTAAAAGTTGAACCATGATATGTTTTGTCACGTCCCACGAGGAACGGTAGAATGTCCGTAGCTGTTTGTGTTGCGTCGTGCTTCCTGCATATAATAGATCATTAATAATAATTGAAGTTAAAATGGCTATGTCGGTATTGCTTTAAGCACTGCAGTTGTGTATGTTATTATAATTCATTTTGGAAGGAAAACAATGAACCTGTCTGGTGTTTATCATTGCCCAGTTGTGTTGGTGATCTTTTCTGCTTCCTCTTACTGTTGCTGATGAAATAAACAGAGAAATATGATTCAAAGAAAACATTGTACTTGCCATTGACATTCGTCCTCTAAATATGGCCGGCTGGAGATGCTGAATGTCCACGAGAAGAAACTGAGAAGAAGATGACAACCTCGGAACTCTGAGTATCTGTTTACTCAGTAACTTTGATAATAAAACTAACATTACTTTTCCCATCAGTGGATTATTAAGTAAAATCGTGTCGGACTATCCACTTCCTTCTACTATTGCTGTCGCTTGTAGTTCATTAGAATACGAACTATTATCTCCAGAAAAGTTTTTCCCAGATTATTATTTTTCAGAATGTAATAACTAGTGTTAGCAAGGCAAATACTTGTCATATTTTCTTTAAGTGTGACCAAGACTGACCATAGCTTCGCCTGAAGTCACTTATGAGCTGGGAATCGATTCACTTACAAAACTGAGACATTTATTCTTCATGTCTTCTACATTAATTTAACACATGCTACTTGCTTAACACACGCCTAATTTATGTCTAATACATTCACATTACATGCCATATATATGCATAATACATAATACCTGTCCGACACATGGCTGATATTGTTCAACTGCGAAGGATTCGTATTGCTGTAAGGAAAGGCAAGAGGATGGCTGGAGGGAGGAGGGGAGACGAGGTACCAGTGTGTGGCTGGATGGAGGATGGATGACGAGGTACCAGTGTGTGGCTGGATGGAGGAGGGATGAGGAGGTACCAGTGTGTGGCTGGATGGAGGAGGGATGAGGAGGTACCAGTGTGTGGCTGGATGGAGGAGGGATGAGGAGGTACCAGTGTGTGGCTGGATGGAGGAGGGGAGACGAGGTACCAGTGTGTGGCTGGATGGAGGAGGGGAGACGAGGTACCAGTGTGTGGCTGGAGGGAGGAGGGGAGACGAGGTACCAGTGTGTGGCTGGAGGGAGGAGGGGAGACGAGGTACCAGTGTGTGGCTGGAGGGAGGAGGGGAGACGAGGTACCAGTGTGTGGCTGGAGGGAGGAGGGGAGACGAGGTACCAGTGTGCGGCTGGAGGGAGGAGGGGAGACGAGGTACCAGTGTGTGGCTGGAGGGAGGAGGGGAGACGAGGTACCAGTGTGCGGCTGGAGGGAGGAGGGGAGACGAGGTACCAGTGTGTGGCTGGAGGGAGGAGGGGAGACGAGGTACCAGTGTGCGGTGGCGGCTGTAACTGTAAACGATGGTCGTTGAAATGAGAAATGCAGAACTGGTTACTATAATGGAACTGCCTTGGAGCTGCCTGACGACACTGGTTCATACAAGCGCATGACACCCCCGTCGTATAAATACGTGACACCGGTTTATATAGACACATGACACCGATTCATTTAGACACATGACACCGATTCATTTAGACACATGACACCGGTTCATTTAGACACCTGACACAGGTTCATTTAGACACATGACACTGGTTCTTTTAGAAACATGACATCGGTTCATTTAGACACGTGACAACGGTTTATTTAGATACATGACGTCGGGTCATTTATACACATGACACCGGTTCATATATACACACGAAACCGGTTCGTTTACATAAATGAAACCGTTTCATTTAGATATATGGCACCGATTCATTTAGATACATGACACCGGTTCATTTAGATACATGACACCGGTTCATTTAGATACATGACACCGGTTCATTTAAATACATGACACTGGTTCATTCAGACACATGACACTAGTTCATACAAACACGTGACACTGGCTCATATAAACACCTGACACTGGCACATATAAACACCTGACATTGGTTCATATAAGCACCTGACACTTTATCGTATAAACACCTGACACTGGCTCAAATAAACACCTGACACTCGTTCATGTAAACACCTGACACTGGCTCATATAAACACCTGACACTGATTCATATAAACACCTGACATTGGCTAATATAAACACCTGACACTGGTTCATATAAACACCTGACACTGGTTCATATAAACACCTGACACTGGTTCATATAAACACCTGACACTGGCTCATATAAACACCTGACACTGGTTCATATAAACACCTGACACTGGCTCATATAAACACCTAACACTGGTTCATATGAACGCTTGCCACTGGCTCATATAAACACCTGACACTGTCTCATATAAACACCTAACACTGGTTCACATAAACACCTGACACTGGTTCATATAAACACCTGACACTGGCTCATATAAACACCTGACACTGTCTCATATAAACACCTGACACTGTCTCATATAAACACCTGACACTGTCTCATATAAACACCTGACACTGTCTCATATAAACACCTGACACTGGTTCATATAAACACCTGACACTGTCCCATATAAACACCTGACACTGTCTCATATAAACACCTGACACTGGCTAATATAAACACCTAACACTGGTTCATATGAACGCTTGCCACTGGCTCACATAATCATCTGACACTGGCTCATATAGACACCAAACACTGGTTCATATAAACACCTGACACTGGCTCATATAAACACCTGACACTGTCTCATATAAACACCTGACACTGTCTCATATAAACACCTGACACTGTCTCATATAAACACCTGACACTATCACATATAAACACCTGACACTGTCTCATATAAACACCTGACACTGGTTCATATGAACACCTGACACTGTCTCATATAAACACCTGACACTGTCTCATATAAACACCTGACACTGTGTCATATAAACACCTGACACTGGTTCTCATACCTTCCCTGATGACTGTAATCATACCTTCCCCGAAGACTGTAAACATACCTTCCCTGATGACTGTAAGTATACCTTCCCTGATGACTGTAAGCATACCTTCCTTGATGTCTGTAAGCATACCTTCCCTGATGACTGAAAGCATACCTTCCCTGATGACTGTAAGTATACCTTCCCTGATGACTGAAAGCATACCTTCCCTGATGACTGTAAGCATACCTTCCCTGATGACTGTAAGCATACCTTCCCTGATGACTGTAAGCATACCTTCCCTGATGTCTGTAAGCATACCTTCCCTGATGACTGTAAGCATACCTTCCCTGATGTCTGTAAGCATACCTTCCCTGATGTCTGTAAGCATACCTTCCCTGATGACTGTAAGCATACCTTCCCTGATGACTGTAAGCATACCTTCCCTGATGACTGTAAGCATACCTTCCCTGATGACTGTAAGCATACCTTCCCTGATGACTGTAAGCATACCTTCCCTGATGACTGTAAGCATACCTTCCCTGATGACTGTAAGCATACCTTCCCTGATGACTGTAATCATACCTTCCCTGATGACTGTAAGCATACCTTCCCTGATGACTGTAAGTGTACCTTACCTGATGACTGTAAGCATACCTTCCGTGATGACTGTAAGTGTACCTTCCCTGATGACTGTAAGCATACCTTCCCTGATGACTGTAAGCATACCTTCCCTGATGACTGTAAGCATACCTTCCCTGATGACTGTAAGCATACCTTCCCTGATGACTGTAAGCATACCTTCCCTGATGACTGTAATCATACCTCCCCTGATTACTTTAAGCATACCTTCCCTGATGACTGTAGTCATACCTCCCCTGATTACTTTAAGCATACCTTCCCTGATGACTGTAAGCATACCTTTCCTGATGACTGTAAGCATACCTTCCCTGATTACTTTAAGCATACCTTCCCTGATGACTGTAATCATACCTCCCCTGATTACTTTAAGCATACCTTCCCTGATGACTGTAAGCATACCTTTCCTGATGACTGTAAGCATACCTTCCCTGATGACTGTAAGCATACCTTCCCTGATGACTGTAAGTATACCTTCCCTGATGACTGTAAGCATACCCTCCCTGATGACTGTAATCATACCTCCCCTGATTACTTTAAGCATACCTTCACTGATGACTGTAAGCATACCTTTCCTGATGACTGTAAGCATACCTTCCCTGATGACTGTAAGCATATCTTCCCTGATGACTGTAAGCATACCTTCCCTGATGACTGTAAGCATATCTTCCCTGATGACTGTAAGCATATCTTCCCTGATGACTGTAAGCATACCTCCCCTGATGACTGTAAGTATTCCTTCCCTGATTACTGTAAGCATATATTCCCTGATGACTGTAAGCATACCTCCCCTGATGACTGTAAGTATTCCTTCCCTGATTACTGTAAGCATATCTTCCCTGATGACTGTAAGCATACCTCCCCTGATGACTGTAAGTATTCCTTCCCTGATTACTGTAAGCATATCTTCCCTGATGACTGTAAGCATACCTCTCCTGATGACTGCAATCATACCTTCCCTTATGACTGTAAGCATACCTTCCCTGATGATTGTAAGCATACCTTCCCTGATGACTGCAAGCATTCCTCTCCTGATGACTGTAAGAATATCTTAACTGATGACTGCAAACATACCTTAACTGATGATGACTGTAAGTATACCTTCCCTGATGACTGTAAGCATACCTTCTCTGATGACTGTACGTATACCTTACCTGATGACTGTAAGCATACCTTCCTTGATGACTGTAAGCATACCTTCCCTGTTGACTGTAAGTATACCTTCCCTGATGACTTTAAGCATACCTTCCCTGATGACTGTAAGCCTTCCTTCCTTGATGACTGTAAGCATACCTTCCCTGTTGACTGTAAGTATACCTTCCCTGATGACTGTAAGCATACCTTCCCTGTTGACTGTAAGTATACCTTCCCTGATGACTGTAAGCATACCTTCCCTGTTGACTGTAAGTATACCTTCCTTGATGACTGTAAGCATACCTTCCCTGTTGACTGTAAGTATACCTTCCCTGATGACTGTAAGCATACCTTCCCTGATGACTGTAAGCATACCTTCCCTGATGACTGTAAGCATACTTTCCATGATGAGTGTAAGCATATCCTTCGCTGATGACTGTAGGCATAACCTTCCTTGATGACTGTAAGTCTTCCTTCCCTGATGACTGTAACATGCCTTCCCTGATGACTGTAAGCATACTTTCCATGATGAGTGTAAGCACAACCTTCGCTGCTGACTGTAAGCATACCCTCCCTGATGACTGTAATCATACCTCCCCTGATTACTTTAAGCATACCTTCCCTGATGACTGTAAGCATACCTTCCCTGATGACTGTAAGCATACCTTCCCTGATAACTGTAAACATACCTTCCCTGATGACTACATCAATGTACTGTCATTTGTGGATTGATAAATCATTTTATATTCCTAGTTTATCATATAAATGGTTATTTGCGTCCAGGAATTAGAATTAAATCCATATTTTTACAGCACGCTTGATATAAAATATTGGGCATTGATTCTACGGCTATGGTGGAAGCCGGTCACCGTCTCTGGCGGAGTGTGAACATCTGGCTATTTAGTAAGTTTATTCAGGTGTACATTAATACAGTTAAATAGATTATCATAGATAACAGCATATGTGTAGAGAACCAGCGGTAACCCAAAAAACAAGTCAGACAAAGTAACTTATTATCAGTGGGGTTCTTAAAAATTAAAATTAATTATGCAGAGAGTCCACCACACCTAATTCTGTTTTATTCCTTCAAGGAATTTTCGTTGCTCTTCAATTTTCTATCTAAATCTGGGCAATATTTTCCTCCTGGTCACAGAGAAGCTGGACTCGTGGCTCCGTCAGCTGGGATGGAGCTCTCAAGACCCTTATAAGCGGCAACAGATTTCTTTCGAAGTGAAGCTTTTAACAGTTGTGAAGAGCTCTTGATCCATGGAAATGAAGTTAGCGTTTCATTCCTTGACTCTGAGGAATGGCTCTCATTCCTTATACGATGCTTGTCACATATTAGTCAGACGACTTAATTTATTTAATGTCCAAATGTTGTTTAAAAATATTTCGACTTGTAAGTCATTCGGGAAATGACTTATTGCTAATAAATCTATGATAGTGAAAAACCGTACATGGCTGCTCGCCATGGGTGGTTTAACAACCAGGTGTTAAACCACCCATGGCTGCTCGCTCTTTCTGTAACAACCAGGTGTTAAACCACTGATGGCTTCTCGCTCTTGCTGCAACAACCAGGTGTTAAACCACCCATGGGTTCTCGCTCTTGCTGTAACCACCAGGTGTTAAACCACCCATGGCTGCTCGCTCTTGCTGCAACAACCAGGTGTTAAACCACCGATACCTGCTCGGTCTTGCTGCAGCAACCAGGTGTTAAACCACCTATGGCTGCTCGATCTTGCTGCAGCAACCAGGTGTTAAACCACCGATACCTGCTCGGTCTTGCTGCAACAACCAGGTGTTAAACCACCCATGGGTTCTCGCTCTTGCTGTAACCACCAGGTGTTAAACCACCCATGGCTGCTCGCTCTTGCTGCAACAACCAGGTGTTAAACCACCGATACCTGCTCGTTCTTGCTGCAGCAACCAGGTGTTAAACCAAAAATGGCTGCTCGATGTTGCTGCAACAACCAGGTGTTAAACCACCGATACCTGCTCGATCTTGCTGCAGCAACCAGGTGTTAAACCACCTATGGCTGCTCGATCTTGCTGCAACAACCAGGTGTTAAACCACCCATGGCTGCTCGTTCTTGCTGCAACAACCAGGTGTTAAACCACCCATGGGTGCTCGATCTTGCTGCAACAACCAGGTGTTAAACCACCCATGGCTGCTTGCTCTTGCTGCAACAACCAGGTGTTAAACCACCCATGGGTGCTCGATTTTGCTGCAACAACCAGGTGTTAAACCACCGATACCTGCTCGATCTTGCTGCAACAACCAGGTGTTAAACCACCCATGGCTGCTCGTTTTTGATGCAAGAACCAGGTGTTAAACCACCCATGGGTGCTCGTTCTTGCTGCAACAACCAGGTGTTAAACCACCCATGGCTGCTCGTTTTTGATGCAAGAACCAGGTGTTAAACCACCCATGGGTGCTCGTTCTTGCTGCAACAACCAGGTGTTAAACCACCCATGGCTGCTCGTTCTTGCTGCAACAACCAGGTGTTAAACCACCCATGGCTGCTCGTTCTTGCTGCAACAACCAGGTGTTAAACCACCCATGAGTGCTCGTTCTTAATGCAACAACCAGGTGTTAAACCACCGATGGCTGCTCGTTCTTGCTGCAAGAACCAGGTGTTAAACCACCCATGGCTGCTCGTTCTTAATGCAACAACCTGGTGTTAAACCACCGATGGCTGCTCGTTCTTGCTGCAAGAACCAGGTGTTAAACCACCCATGGCCGCTCGTTCTTAATGCAACAACCAGGTGTTAAACCACCCATGGCTGCTCGTTCTTAATGCAACAACCTGGTGTTAAACCACCGATGGCTGCTCGTTCTTGCTGCAAGAACCAGGTGTTAAACCACCGATGGCTGCTCGTTCTTGCTGCAAGAACCAGGTGTTAAACCACCGATGGCTGCTCGTTCTTGCTGCAACAACCAGGTGTTAAACCACCCATGGCTGCTCGTTCTTGCTGCAAGAACCAGGTGTTAAACCACCCATGGCTGCTCGTTCTTGCTGCAAGAACCAGGTGTTAAACCACCGATGGCTGCTCGTTCTTGCTGCAACAACCAGGTGTTAAACCACCCATGGCCGCTCGTTCTTAATGCAACAACCAGGTGTTAAACCACCCATGGCTGCTCGTTCTTAATGCAACAACCTGGTGTTAAACCACCGATGGCTGCTCGTTCTTGCTGCAAGAACCAGGTGTTAAACCACCGATGGCTGCTCGTTCTTGCTGCAACAACCAGGTGTTAAACCACCGATGGCTGCTCGTTCTTGCTGCAACAACCAGGTGTTAAACCACCCATGGCTGCTCGTTCTTGCTGCAAGAACCAGGTGTTAAACCACCCATGGCTGCTCGTTCTTGCTGCAAGAACCAGGTGTTAAACCACCGATGGCTGCTCGTTCTTGCTGCAACAACCAGGTGTTAAACCACCCATGGCTGCTCGTTCTTGCTGCAACAACCAGGTGTTAAACCACCCATGGCTGCTCGTTCTTTCTGCAACAACCAGGTGTTAAACCACCCATGAGTGCTCGTTCTTAATGCAACAACCAGGTGTTAAACCACCGATGGCTGCTCGTTCTTGCTGCAAGAACCAGGTGTTAAACCACCCATGGCTGCTCGTTCTTAATGCAACAACCTGGTGTTAAACCACCGATGGCTGCTCGTTCTTGCTGCAAGAACCAGGTGTTAAACCACCCATGGCTGCTCGTTCTTAATGCAACAACCAGGTGTTAAACCACCCATGGCTGCTCGTTCTTAATGCAACAACCTGGTGTTAAACCACCGATGGCTGCTCGTTCTTGCTGCAAGAACCAGTGTTAAACCACCGATGGCTGCTCGTTCTTGCTGCAAAAACCAGGTGTTAAACCACCGATGGCTGCTCGTTCTTGCTGGAACAACCAGGTGTTAAACCACCCATGGCTGCTCGTTCTTGCTGCAAGAACCAGGTGTTAAACCACCTATGGCTGCTCGTTCTTGCTGCAAGAACCAGGTGTTAAACCACCGATGGCTGCTCGTTCTTGCTGCAACAACCAGGTGTTAAACCACCCATGGCTGCTCGTTCTTAATGCAACAACCTGGTGTTAAACCACCGATGGCTGCTCGTTCTTGCTGCAAGAACCAGGTGTTAAACCACCGATGGCTGCTCGTTCTTGCTGCAACAACCAGGTGTTTAACCACCGATGGCTGCTCGTTCTTGCTGCAACAACCAGGTGTTAAACCACCCATGGCTGCTCGTTCTTGCTGCAAGAACCAGGTGTTAAACCACCCATGGCTGCTCGTTCTTGCTGCAAGAACCAGGTGTTAAACCACCGATGGCTGCTCGTTCTTGCTGCAACAACCAGGTGTTAAACCACCCATGGCTGCTCGTTCTTGCTGCAACAACCAGGTGTTAAACCACCCATGGCTGCTCGTTCTTGCTGCAACAACCAGGTGTTAAACCACCCATGGCTGCTCGTTCTTGCTGCAACAACCAGGTGTTAAACCACCCATGGCTGCTCGTTCTTGCTGCAACAACCAGGTGTTAAACCACCCATGGCTGCTCGTTCTTGCTGCAACAACCAGGTGTTAAACCACCCATGGCTGCTCGTTCTTGCTGCAACAACCAGGTGTTAAACCACCCATGGCTGCTCGTTCTTGCTGCAACAACCAGGTGTTAAACCACCCATGGCTGCTCGTTCTTGCTGCAACAACCAGGTGTTAAACCACCCATGGCTGCTCGTTCTTGCTGCAACAACCAGGTGTTAAACCACCCATGGCTGCTCGTTCTTGCTGCAACAACCAGGTGTTAAACCACCCATGGCTGCTCGTTCTTGCTGCAACAACCAGGTGTTAAACCACCCATGGCTGCTCGTTCTTGCTGCAACAACCAGGTGTTAAACCACCCATGGCTGCTCGTTCTTGCTGCAACAACCAGGTGTTAAACCACCCATGGCTGCTCGTTCTTGCTGCAAGAACCAGGTGTTAAACCACCGATGGCTGCTCGTTCTTGCTGCAAGAACCAGGTGTTAAACCACCGATGGCTGCTCGTTCTTGCTGCAACAACCAGGTGCTCCACTCGGATTATCTTGGGTGTCCACCAAGGTTACCCAGGTGGAACACCTTGACAACACTGGTCTGCCAAGAGTGGAAAGCCTTGCTGAAATAACGAAACGTGTCGTCTTTGAATAAATGTTTAAAGAAAACGGTAAGTTGATGAGTGAGAAACTTGTGCAACATCTGGGTATCTTTATTCTGGAAACGTTTCCACCGTTTATTTGCACATGACTGACGAAGCCATTGGCTGGCGGAACGTTTCTCTCCCTGCACGGCTCTCTAACTTGTCTAGAAGGAAATTTTCAGTAAGCTCATAAACAGTACACACTCAAGTTAGATATGTGTTGTTTATGTCCCTCATACAGTGTATTGCAGCTTCTGTTTTGGAAGAAATACAAGTTACACCTTAAAGCTGTTCGTGTCAAGTTTCACAAGATTCATCACAGATTCTTTATGGTAATTGCAAATATCATCTTCGTCGGTTGGCATTTAGACTTTTCCATTCAGTATTGCACATATTCTTGGATTAACATCATACTCTCTACAGACATTTGTTATTTATTTTTTTTTAAATATAACAACAGCCTGCTATCTCTCTCTCCTCTCAGAAAGAGCTGTAAGCTGGTGACACATGTGGGTGAAGGCAATAGCATCTCCTCTCTTGCGTAAGTTAATGTTCAGATGATGTCTGTTGAAACACGGGATTCAGGGATGAACTGAAAGTACGTCGTTGAAGTCAACATTCCATAATAATGGCTAAGCACATTTTCTCGTTGTGCTCCGGCGATCATTGTCTGATTTTCACTATGAGCCATTCATGATCACCTCAGGTTTAGTATGACCAGAGGTTCCTAGTACTTGTAGGCGATCAGTTGACGATCATTAGAGCAGAGCGAACATTTCTGAAGAGAACGCTTCACTTAAGAAGAGCTTCCTCAAGTGACGGTGAAGTTCTCCTTGAGCAAATCGTCAGTTTAATACCGTGTCTTGTGGCACTATGTCTGTGAATCAAGGTTACCTCTGTGTTGTAACCGGTCAAAGACACCCAGAATATCTATACCAACTACACAAAACACTTCGATTCTTCTGGTGACTAGCGGTATAATAGACCAGCTGTGGCGTGATTTTTTACTGAAGTTCTTTTAACAGACAGACAGTAGCAAGCTATAATAAATAAAATGCTGACATTTGTTGTATGTTTTCTGTCTCAACATTCGTACCCTCGATTGCGAGAAGCAACACTGATATTATCTCTCGGTTCTTTCTGTCAAGAAATAAGCTACATTTGTCTTCTTTCACAGGAGATCCACACTCTGTGCTAAGAATCTTTGGTATGAACTAGAGGCGATGCTAGGTGCCTAGCGCATCCTCTCAGCAATGTTTTTGTCTGAATATATCTTGAATATCATGCACATTTTGCCTTATTATCACCTTGATACATTTTTAGCAACCATGTGGTTGGTTATCTCGTTCAGGGACTTGTATTATTGCATTAATGGTAAAGAGATCCACAAAATTGATGAATGAGACACATATGCAACTCCTGGGGTACCTTTACCGACGTAAGACACCCAGGTGCTGCACATGTGTCATACTCATTTCCTGTGGATGGCACAGTGCTTGACTTCTTCAATTCACAGACAATCATGTCTGGTGGAAAGCCATGTTATGGGGAGGCTTTTCCTTTTCTTATGTTCTCCAAGTGATGCAATCAGTGATGCAATCAGTGATGCAATCAGTGATGCACTCAGTGATGCAATCACATAGCTGAAACAAGGCAAATGTGAGGACTCGCTCAAATGCTGCATATCAAATTTGAAGTTGTTTCAGCTTTGTTGTTTTCATGCTAGCAGCGTGACAGTGTGAGAGAGAATGACAGAGTCAGGTGCTTTGCTGCTGTGACTGAATATATCCAGATAGGAAAAGTAGCAATAGCTAAATAGTGCTATGGTTAATTTTTATCAAGGGGAAGCTCAATAATGTTTGAAAGTTTTTCTGATATATGTCTTAATAATGGTCTCTCTCTCTCTCTCTCTCTCTCTCTCTCTCTTTTTCCTAATCTATCTGTCTGTCTCTGTCTGTGTCTCTCTCCCTCTCTCTCTCTTTCTCAAAGTTTCCTCCTCTTTCTCTCATTCTCTTTACTGATACTACAGGTTGTCCCTCTCCAGTAACCTCTTAAGTACCTCGTTCCTCCTGCGATATTCTCGCTTCTGCCACAACTAAACGACCTCATCACACCGCTGCTGAATGACACGGCTGCGCTGATTAACTCATCCGAGAGCCGCGTTGATAGCTTCTCCAGAGCCGACCTTCTCTCCACCCATATGTTACTTAACACTCAAGACATAGTTACGAGCATAGTGCTTCACAAGACTTACTCTTAAAACTAAATAAAAACTAGAATTATAGTAGCACCTGACCTCAAAAACACAACATAACTAAAACACAAACACTCACACCCACACACATACACACACACACACACACACACACACACACATACTCACACACACACACACACACACACACACACACACACACACACACACACACACACACACACACACACACACACACACACGCAATATATGTGTGTGTGTGTGCATGTGAGTGTGTGTATACAGTTGTGGAAGGGTAGGAAGAAGAGCTTGAGGACTATATACACAAACCGTCGTCAGAATCTAGGGTATGCAATAAAATGCCTCAGGCTGAGCGAGGAATTCAACGAAACAGCTGAAAAACGAGTGATACGTGTTTCCATGTTTCGAATGAGAAAGTCAGAGAGAGAGAGAGAGAGAGAGAGAGAGAGAGAGAGAGAGAGGAGAGAGAAAAATTAAAGGGAAGACAAGATACAAGTTTGAGAAGAGGAAGGGAATAGGAAGCCATGTGATCAATAATGCATGAGAGACTTGACTACGTGTTGCATGAGAAGGTGTTGGCAACACTGTGAACGTGATGGTAATACTGTGAAAGTGTTGGTAATGCTGTGAAGGTCGTGGCATAACTGTGAAGGGGTGGCAACACTGTGAAGGTGGTGGTAAAGCTGTGAAGGTGTTGGCAACACTGTGAAGGTGATTTTAACACTGTGAATTTGTTGGCAACACTTTGAAGATGATGGTAACACTGTGAAAATGGTGAAAGTGGTGGTAACATTGTGAAGGTTTTGAAAGTAGTAATAATGTGAAAGTGGTGGTAACACTGTCAGGGTTATCCTGGTGGTGATAGTCTTGGTGATAGTCTTGGTGATAGTCTTGGTGATAGTCTTGGTGATAGTCTTGGTGATAGTCTTGGTGATAGTCTTGGTGATAGTTTTGGTGATAGTCTTGGTGATAGTCTTGGTGATAGTCTTGGTGACAATCTTGGTGGTGATAGTCTTGGTGATAGTCTTGGTGATAGTCTTGGTGATAGTCTTGGTGATAGTCTTGGTGATAGTCTTGGTGATAGTCTTGGTGATAGTTTTGGTGATAGTCTTGGTGATAGTCTTAGTGATAGTCTTGGTGACAATCTTGGTGGTGATAGTCCTGGTGATAGTCTTGGTGATAGTCTTGGTGATAGTCTTGGTGGTGATAGTCTCAGGAACACTATTTTTTAAGCAAATCCGCATACATCAGCAGTGTGCTGCTTACCTATTCACTGCAACACTTGCATAGTGGGAACGGAAGCTAGTTATATTCCCCTGTCATATTCCATCACTCAGGAGGAATTCCATACACTGCTGAAATCTTTCAGCCTGAGTTGTGAGACTTCAGTGGGATTTCGTCAATTATTCCACTGAAGCTTCAGCAGGTACGGCAACTTCAAAGGTTTCATTAGAACTGAGCAGGAGTTACTATTACATGGGAATTACCATCTCAGAGGATGGCTCAGGCTGAAGACTGGCTGGTAGCGGCGGGGGAGACATTGATGTCAAGTGATCGCGCTGGTGAGACTAGGCGGAGGGAAGGTAGGAAGGCGAGAAAGAATGCAGGAGGACACAGACGGAAGAAAGAATGTGTGATGCATGAAGAAAGACTCTAAAGCAGTGAGAAATAATATAGTAAATTAAACGGAGGTGAGCAATAACGGAGAAACTGCAGAAACAGAGATATGCGAGAGGAATAAAGAGGTAATCGAGAAAAATCATGTATCAGTAATGTTATCATAGTCAGCAGCTGGTGATGCTCTCTAAGATGACATACACACGTTCCTTCCATGGTGTTTAGGCAGGAAGTTTTCTGGCACAACCCATAAACTATTTAATTTATTTCGGTATCCCGCTAGTTTTTTTCCCTTATGCTTTTATTCTTTTTCGTTACGGTAACTTAAGAAAGCCTCTTACCCATAATCCCGCACGTATCACAGGAGCCTGTAATAATTAGGTTCCTCGCCTCCTAAGTGCGGCTTTTTGGTGAACTGTTCCACTCACGGTACTGTGACTTTATTCTTCCTGAGGATGCCTCTTTGGATCTGATATTTGTAAAGCTTAGGTTGTTATGATTATTTTTATATATATCACATGAAAATCTATCATTTTAGATTTTTGAAATAAATAATGAAAAACCAGTGAAATCAAGTCATAAACATTTCTGACAAATGTTTATGACCTGAATATATGAAAAACACGTTTATATACACAAAGACAAAATATCTTTTTAACATTGTAGAAGTAACTGTCTTTAAATGTACATGAGATGTAAAAGATAGTATATCTTTAAATAAATTAAATGTTTCATGAAATGAACTATGCCATAGGTTAACATAAGGCCAGAGAACAGGTGTACAGCCTCTGGTGTACATATAGTGACTCGTGAATCCTCCAGAAGGGCAAGAATGGAAAATAACAGGTTTAAGCCTGTTATATACTCCCCTGGGATGCCACCAACAACAGTCGGCTAACAGCCAGGTGCCTGCTTACAGCTAGGTGAGCAGGGGCAGCAGGGGTAACAAAACATACCCAACGAGCTGAGTACGTTGATAACCCAGCCACGGCTATCTATATTTCTGGACCGTGCGGCCGCCGAGAGAGATATCCTCGACTTCGGTAATCCTAGTCACCTAACATATTTAAATGATTGTGGTGTTATCTTCCCCCCCTCCCCCCCCCCCCCGGTGTCGGACTAAGCCTCTTTAGGCTGAAGGGAAATATTACACATGGAAGTAAAGGAATGAGCATACTGAACGAAAGTTAAAATTCACAAAATTTATTTGTCAGTTTACGTACTTATGAGAAAGGAAGAAAAGATCAGCAATTCTAAGCCAGAATGAAAAAAAAATCAATTTCCCATTCTGGTTGTTGTCTACGAACCTTTCCTTTCAACCGTAGCTCAGTATCTACAAAAGGCATGAATGTAATATAGTGCGATCGTTTATTGACACATTTCGTGCATCAAGTCGGAAACAGATCTGTCTGTGACCTGATAAAGCCCACTGTGTGGGCGAAACGTTGCCAGTCAAGGATCGCATTATACAACATTCGTATCTCTTTTTCCACCGTGTCGGTATTTTATATTATTTCCCTCCACCATTAGGATGCTCTGGAGCTATTAACACCCTCAGAAAGTTCAGGAGCTGTAGGCCAACATTTTCACCAGGCTCAAGTGCTGTGGCTCAATATCTTCTAGAGGTCTACGATCCATTGCTCGGTGTCCTCAAGTTAACCTTCAAGAAGCGCAGGAGCTGTACCTCAACACCCTAATGACGTCCAGAATGCGTAGCTCCACACCTTCAAGGTGCCCAGGAGCTATAACTCAAGCGTCTCAGCAGATGTACCTCAACACCCCTCAAAAAACGCAAGAGGTTCCATCACAACTCTTAACAAAGGCCAATGAGATATAGTTCATCTCGGTCAGGAAGCCAAGGCAGCGTCCACGTAAGTTACAAGAGCTGGAAATTAACCATGTCAAATACCAGGAATATTTTAGGTAGGTAAAAATTATGGATTTTATTTTTACGTTTTGGTAAGTTTTCGAACCTGTTGATGGTACCGACTTACTTCCTCTTAAACAGTGATGTAACATCATTGTTCACCTTGAGATTTCTTATACATTTCTTATACGTCTTAAAGGTATTGAGCGACAGCTCTGGGCCTCTTGAGTGAGTTGAACTAAATATACAGAATCTCATAAGGGTTCTAAGCTCCAGCTCTTGGACTTTATATGAGTGTTACGCTGCGGCTCAATGCATGTTAGCAGGCTGAAATTGTCGAGAGAAATACATCGAATTTCTGCAAGTATTTACAATTATAATAATGTTTATATGGAAACATATTTTCCTAACAGAAAATGTAGTCATCATTATTTATTCACAGGAAGCACTAATAGCGAGCGGTTCATTTAGTTCTTCAAAAATTTCCAAAAATGTTCATTGCAAAAAAAGGCATAGGACTGTCGAATTGATGAAGAACGTTTTGGCCGACTGATAAATAAGTCTACAACTCTTTCAAAGCAATAATTTTTTTTTGCCTTTATTGCTGGAATTTATTGCTGTCTTTATAAGTTCGACATCGCAGCTCTGCAATTCACTCGTTATGCAAAATATAATGTGAATGTGATGCTACATAACATCGATGATATTGAACTGTTAGTCACTGAGTGTAACAACTGGTAAACACTTAACCATTCAAGGGAAGTTCCTTAATGGTGCTGAGGGATTCTTGTTCTAAGGAACTCAATATGTGCTCTAATTCCTTGAATCGAGCCTTAATGCCCTCCATTTCCCAGGCACAATATGGTCCCTACCGGTTTAGTGCTCCAATGAAGCTGAGCGCCGTGTCTAGCCGAGACGAGGTTTAACCCCTGGAGTATCACCGGTTTATGTACAGTAAGATACATTACCAACTGGGCCAGCTTAACTGGCTACTGATTTTTATTGATATTCAAATATATATCACGTGTAAATAAATCTACCATCGGATTAGCGATTTTCTGCGCATGACGACAGTATATTTATAGATATGCTTCTCATATTTTGCTATATAATAACTAAGCTTATTTTGATACTTCTATCAAGGACGTAAAGCGATGTTGGTGGTTGGCTGCTTGCTTGGGTATGTGCCTTTAAAACCAGCCGACTACCTGAGAGGCCATTACGTCTGCATGTACCTTATTCACCACCAGTCAAGGATGCTTCAGAGCCTAACATGTGAATTAAAACTAGCTCTCAGTGTAGATACACCGAGAGACATTCACTTCTGATAGCATGTGCACCGGATAACATACACTTCTTGGAGTATACAACCTGACATGCTGTAGTGGGTGAGCTTGGAATTCAATACATCATGCAATAGCACTATACAACATTACATTAGCATGACTTTTGTCCTAGCAAAATACATTGTTCTGTAAACGTTGTTTACATTAGTCTCCCCTCATGCATTTCATTGGATCTCATATTCAGGTAGTTTTTGTAGACCGGCATTTAAGATTTAATATGTGTATATTGCAATTCTATAGAATTAAATGCACTACCCAGTTTTTTTTAGTGCGTAACCCCTGAGAGCTTATTTGTTACTAATTATATTTTCATTGTTAGATGGAGGGGAAGGTCATGTTTTGGTGACGGGCTGCAGGTGCTGTCTAATGCAGTAATGCAGGTGTGTCTTACATTGATTTGAGGTAGGTGTTCCTTTACTGATGGGAAGTAAGAGTTCCTTTTTTTTGATGGGATGCAGGTGTGCCTTTATTGTTGTGAAGCAGGTGCCTATGATCCGTGTGTTCCTTCATTTTTATGAAAACATGTGTTTCTTTAGTGATGGGGAGGTGATTCTTTATTAGACGGGATCAGGTGTTCCTTTATTAGATGGGATCAGGTGTTCCTTTATTAGATGGGATCAGGTGTTCCTTTATTAGATGGGATCAGGTGTTCCTTTATTAGACGGGATCAGGTGTTCCTTTATTAGACGGAATCAGGTGTTCCTTTATTAGATGGGATCAGGTGTTCCTTTATTAGATGGGATCAGGTGTTCCTTTATTAGATGGGATCAGGTGTTCCTTTATTAGACGGGATCAGGTGTTCCTTTATTAGACGGGATTAGGTGTTCCTTTATTAGACGGAATCAGGTGTTCCTTTATTAGACGGGATCAGGTGTTCCTTTATTAGACGGGATCAGGTGTTCCTTTATTAGACGGGATCAGGTGTTCCTTTATTAGACGGGATCAGGTGTTCCTTTATTAGACGGGATCAGGTGTTCCTTTATTAGACGGGATCAGGTGTTCCTTTATTAGACGGGATCAGGTGTTCCTTTATTAGACGGGATCAGGTGTTCCTTTATTAGACGGGATCAGGTGTGCCTTTATAGACGAGAGAGGTGTTTCATTTTATTGATGGCAAGCTAGAGTTGCTTTTATTTATTCGACTCAGATGTGTCTTCTTTTATTAATAACATCAAGTGTTATGTTATTGATAGAGGGAGCATGTTATTTTGTTACTAGATAAATGATGTGTATCTCATTCACGTCACTTGTTTTATTCAAGGATGGCAGTTGTTTTATTGTTCTGAATGTGTTTGCTTTATTATTTATTGATGACAAGCGTTCGTTTCATAGTTTGAGATCAGGTGTTCGTTTTATTGATGGAGGGAAAGGTTTCTTTATTGACAGGCTAGGTTCTGTTTTATTGATAGCTAAGAATTTTGTTTCACAGATGGCTAGATTTCTTTTTATTGATGGAGAAAGTGTTTGAATATATTGATAGAGAAAACACTTGTGCTCATTTGACGTAAAACTTTTACTTATTTTATTGATGTTGGAACGATATTTTTTTTTTTGTTTTATTAACGAATAGAGTGTGTGCGTTTTATTGAAGGAAGAAGTGTTATTTTATGACCAGTGTCCAATAAGAGTCACAATAAGATAGCTTAACATGTTGTGCAGATATGTCATGTGAAACCCACTGTGGAAGTTTATGTTGTTGTAGCCCCACTGTGATAGTTCATGTTGTTGTAGTCCCACTGTGATAGTTCATGTTGTTGTAGTCCCACTGTGATAGTTCATGTTGTTGTAGTCCCACTGTGATAGTTCATGTTGTTGTAGCCCCACTGTGATAGTTCATGTTGTTGTAGTCCCACTGTGATAGTTCATGTTGTTGTAGTCCCACTGTGATAGTTCATGTTGTTGTAGTCCCACTGTGATAGTTCATGTTGTTGTAGCCCCACTGTGATAGTTCATGTTGTTGTAGTCCCACTCTGATAGGTTATGTTGTTGTAGTCCCACTGTGATAGTTCATGTTGTTGTAGTCCCACTGTGATAGGTTATGTTGTTGTAGTCCCACTGTGATAGTTCATGTTGTTGTAGTCCCACTGTGATAGTTTATGTTGTTGTAGCCCCACTGTGATAGTTCATGTTGTTGTAGTCCCACTGTGATAGTTCATGTTGTTGTAGTCCCACTGTGATAGTTTATGTTGTTGTAGCCCCACTGTGATAGTTCATGTTGTTGTAGTCCCACTGTGATAGTTCATGTTGTTGTAGTCCCACTGTGATAGGTTATGTTGTTGTAGTCCCACTGTGATAGTTCATGTTGTTGTAGTCCCACTGTGATAGTTTATGTTGTTGTAGCCCCACTGTGATAGTTCATGTTGTTGTAGTCCCACTGTGATAGTTCATGTTGTTGTAGTCCCACTGTGATAGGTTATGTTGTTGTAGTCCCACTGTGATAGTTCATGTTGTTGTAGTCCCACTGTGATAGGTTATGTTGTTGTAGTCCCACTGTGATAGGTTATGTTGTTGTAGTCCCACTGTGATAGTTCATGTTGTTGTAGTCCCACTGTGATAGTTCATGTTGTTGTAGTCCCACTGTGATAGTTTATGTTGTTGTAGTCCCACTGTGATAGTTTATGTTGTTGTAGCCCCACTGTGATAGTTCATGTTGTTGTAGTCCCACTGTGATAGTTCATGTTGTTGTAGTCCCACTGTGATAGTTCATGTTGTTGTAGTCCCACTGTGATAGTTTATGTTGTAGCCCCACTGTGATAATTTATGTTGTTGTAGCCCCACTGTGATAGTTTATGTTGTTGTAGCCCCACTGTGATAATTTATGTTGTTGAAGCCCCACTGTGATAGTTTATGTAGATGTAGCCCCACTGTGATAATTTATGTTGTTGTAGCCCCACTGTGATAGTTTATGTTGTTGTAGCCCCATTGTGATAATTTATGTTGTTGTAGCCCCACTGTGATAGTTTATGTAGTTATAGCCCCTCTGCGATAGTTTATATTGTTGTAGCCCCACTGTGATAGTGTTTGTTGATGTAGCCCCACTGTGATAGATTATGTTGTTGTAGCCCCACTGTGATACTCTATGTTGTTGTAGCCCCACTGTGATAATTTATGTTGTTGTAGCCTCAATGTGATACTCTATGTTGTTGTAGCCCCACTGTGATACTCAATGTGGTTGTAGCCCCACTGTGATACTCTATGTTGTTGTAGCCCCACTGTGATACTTTATGTTTTTGTAGCCGCACTGTGATAATTTATGTTGTTGTAGCCCCACTGTTACACTTAATGTTGCTGTAGCCCCACTGTTACACTTTATGTTGTTGTAGCCCCACTGTTACACTTTATGTTGTTGTAGCCCCACTGTTACACTTAATGTTGTAGCCCCACTGTTACACTTTATGTTGTTGTAGCCCCACTGTTACACTTAATGATGTTGTAGCCCCACTGTTACACTTAATGTTGTTGTAGCCCCACTGTTACACTTAATGTTGTTGTAGCCCCACTGTTACACTTAATGTTGTTGTAGCCCCACTGTTACACTTTACGTTGTTGTAGCCCCACTGTTACACTTTATGTTGTTGTAGCCCCACTGTTACACTTAATGTTGTTGTAGCCCCACTGCTACACTTTATGTTGTTGTAGCCCCACTGTTACACTTAATGTTTTTGTAGCCCCACTGTTACACTTTATGTTGTTGTAGCCCCACTGTTACACTTAATGTTGTTGTAGCCCCACTGTTACACTTAATGTTGTTGTAGCCCCAATGTTGCACCTAATGTTGTTGTAGCCCCACTGTTACACTTTATGTTGTCGTAGCCCCACTGTTACACTTTATGTTGTTGTAGCCCCACTGTGATTGCTTATGTTGTTGTAGCCCCGCTGCGATACTTTATGTTGTCGTAGCCCCACTGTGATAGCTTATGCTGTTGTAGCCCCACTGTGATAGTTCATGTTGTTGTAGCCCCACTGTGATAGTTTATGTAGTTGTAGCCCCACTGTGATACTTTATGTTTTTGTAGTCGCACTGTGATAGTTTATGTTGATGTAGCCCGACTGTGATAATTTATGTTGTTGTAGCCCCACTGTTACACTTTATGTTGTTGTAGCCCCACTGTTACACTTTATGTTGTTGTAGCCCCACTGTTACACTTAATGTTTTTGTAGCCCCACTGTTACACTTAATGTTGTTGTAGCCCCACTGTTACACTTAATGTTGTTGTAGCCCCACTGTTACACTTTATGTTGTCGGAGCCCCAATGTTACACTTAATGTTGTTGTAGCCCCACTGTTACACTTTATGTCGTTGTAGCCCCACTGTTACACTTAATGTTTTTGTAGCCCCACTGTTACACTTTATGTTGTTGTAGCCCCACTGTTACACTTAATGTTGTTCTAGCCCCACTGTTACACTTTATGTTGTTGTGCCCCACTGTTACACTTTATGTTGTTGTAGCCCCACTGTGATTGTTTATGTTGTTGTAGCCCCACTGCGATACTTTATGTTGTTGTAGCCCCACTGCGATAGCTTATGTTGTTGTAGCCCCACTGTGATAGTTCATGTTGTTGTAGCCCCACTGTGATAGTTTATATTGTTGTAGCCCAACTGTGATATTTTATGTTGTTGTAGCCCCACTGTGATAGTTTATGTTGTTGTAGCCCCACTGTGATAGTTTATGTTGTTGTAGCCCCACTGTGATAGTTTATGTTGTCGTAGCCCCACTGTGATAGTTTATGTTGTTGTAGCCCAACTGTGATAGTTTATGTTGTTGTAGCCCCACTGTGATAGTTTATGTTGTCGTAGCCCCACTGTGATAGTTTATGTCGTTGTAGCCCCACTGTGATTGTTTATGTCGTTGTAGCCCCACTGTGATTGTTTATGTCGTTGTAGCCCCACTGTGATAGTTTATGTCGTTGTAGCCCCACTGTGATAGTTTATGTTGTTGTAGCCCAACTGTGATAGTTTATGTTGTTGTAGCCCCACTGTGATAGTTTATGTTGTTGTAGCCCCACTGTGATAGTTTATGTCGTTGTAGCCCCACTGTGATTGTTTATGTCGTTGTAGCCCCACTGTGATTGTTTATGTTGCTGAAGCTTCATTATGGTAGTTTACGTTTTTCTAGCCCAACTGGGGTGCAGAGTGTACAGTAGTGGTGTGTGGGGTGCAGAGTGTACGGTAGTGGTGTGTGAGGTGCAGAGTGTGCGGTAGTGGTGTGT
Organism: Cherax quadricarinatus; assembly: GCF_038502225.1. NCBI lineage: Eukaryota > Metazoa > Arthropoda > Malacostraca > Decapoda > Parastacidae > Cherax > Cherax quadricarinatus. The sequence goes on from NC_091317.1 coordinate 39,858,803, forward strand.
GGGGTGCAGAGTGTACGGTAGTGGTGTGTAGGGTGCAGAGTGCACGGTAGTGGTGTGTAGTGTGCAAAGTGTACGGTAGTGGTGTGTGGGGTGCAGAGTGTACGGTAGTGGTGTTTGGGGTGCAGAGTGTACGGTAGTGGTGTGTGAGGTCCAGAGTGTATGGTAGTGGTGTGTGGGGTGCAGAGTGTACGGTAGTGGTGTGTGGGGTGCAGAGTGTACGGTAGTGGTGTGTGGGGTGCAGAGTGTACTGTAGTGGTGTGTGGGGTGCAGAGTGTACGGTAGTTGTGTGTGGGGTGCAGAGTGTACGGTAGTGGTGTGTAAGGTGCAGAGTGTACGGTAGTGGTGTGTTGGGCGCAGAGTGTACGGTAGTGGTGTGTTGGGCGCAGACTGTACGGTAGTGGTGTGTGGGGTGCAGAGTGTACGGTAGTGGTGTGTTGGGCGCAGAGTGTACGGTAGTGGTGTGTGGAGTGCAGAGCGTACGGTAGTGGTGTGTTGGGCGCAGAGTGTACGGTAGTGGTGTGCTGGGTCCAGAGTGTACGGTAGTGGTGTGCTGGGTCCAGAGTGTACGGTAGTGGTGTGTTGGGTGCAGAGTGTACGGTAGTGGTGTGTTGGGTGCAGAGTGTACGGTAGTGGTGTGTTGGGTGCAGAGTGTACAGTAGTTGTGTGTGGGGTGCAGAGTGTACGGTAGTGGTGTGTTGGGTGCAGAGTGTACGGTAGTGGTGTGTGGGGTGCAGAGTGTACGGTAGTGGTGTGTTGGGTGCAGAGTGTACGGTAGTGGTGTGTTGGGTCCAGAGTGTACGGTAGTGGTGTGTTGGGTGCAGAGTGTACGGTAGTGGTGTGTTGGGTGCAGAGTGTACGGTAGTGGTGTGTGGGGTGCAGAGTGTACGGTAGTGGTGTGTGGGGTGCAGAGTGTACGGTAGTGGTGTGTTGGGTGCAGAGTGTACGGTAGTGGTGTGTGGGGTGCAGAGCGTACGGTAGTGGTGTGTGGGGTGCAGAGTGTACTGTAGTGGTGTGTGAGGTGCAGAGTGTACGGTAGTGGTGTGTAGGGTGCAGAGTGCACGGTAGTGGTGTGTGGGGTGCAGAGTGTACGGTAGTGGTGTGTGGGGTGCAGAGTGTACGGTAGTGGTGTGTGGGGTGCAGAGTGTACGATACTGGTGTGTGGGGTGCAGAGTGTACGGTAGTGCTGTGTGGGGTGCAGAGTGTACGGTAGTGGTGTGTGAGGAGCAGAGTGTACGGTAGTGGTGTGTGGGGTGCAGAGTGTACGGTAGTGGTGTGTGGGGTGCAGAGTGTACAGTAGTGGTGTGTGGGGTGCAGAGTGTACGGTAGTGGTGTGTGAGGTGCAGAGTGTGCGGTAGTGGTGTGTGGGGTGCAGAGTGTACGGTAGTGGTGTGTAGGGCGCAGAGTGCAAGGTAGTGGTGTGTAGGGTGCAAGGTATACGGTAGTGGTGTGTGGGGTGCAGAGTGTACGGTAGTGGTGTGTGGGGTGCAGAGTGTACGGTAGTGGTGTGTGAGGTCCAGAGGGTACGGTAGTGGTGTGTAGGGTGCAAAGTATACGGTAGAGGTGTGTGGGGTGCAGAGTGTACGGTAGTGGTGTGTGGCGTGCAGAGTGTACGGTAGTGGTGTGTGGGGTGCAGAGTGTACGGTAGTGGTACACAAATAACCCGCACATAAAAGAGAGAAGCTTACGACGACGTTTCGGTCCGTCTTTGCTACCCTTCCCATTTCATAGACTCTGCCCTCTCACGTGCTAAACGCAATTTCTTCTCTCCCAAACTCTCTACTCCTGGGAACTCGTCTATCCTCCGCCTTCCCTACATTTCCGGTCTTTCTAATCTCAACAATTCTCTCCGTCCCTTAGACATCAAGCTTACCTTCCGCCAGACTAACACTCTTCGCACTAATCTCGTTCATCCCTCTCCTCCCTCTACAGATGTTCCTGGTGTCTACTCTATTTCTTGCTCCTCCTGTCCTCTTCAATACTTCGGAGAAACTGGTCGATCTCTTTCTGACAGACTTAAGGAGCACAAAAATAGTGTTAGGCTTGCCGACACTAACAATGCTCTTTTCTGTCACGTCAGAGATCATAGCCATCCTACTGATGCCTTCCTCTCCCACTACATTGTAAAATGCTCCAAACTTCAGAACACCCGTGACTTAACCTGACTCCTCATTTTTTCTTTTTCTTTTTCTTTTTCTTCTTCTCCCTCTTCCCCTTTCCTCTTTCCTTTTCTTCTCTGGGTTGTCTTTCTCTCTTCTGTCTCGTGTTTCTGTTCCTTCTTCATTTATTTCCCACTTCCCCTTTCACCCACCTCTGTGCGCTTGTTCTCCCTCACTGGGCACCTAGCTCTCTTGCAGTGCTCCCCTTCCTTTGTATTTGACTGGCTCGCCCTCCTTATTTCCCTCTTCTACCACTACCACTACTACTACCTCTTCTACTTCTACTACTACTACAACTACTGATGAAATTAAGACACATGTGCGGCATCTGGTGGTCTTTGTAGTGGACGTTTCGCCATCCAGTGGCTGGCTGGATGGCGAAACGTCTACGATAGGGATGCCCGGGTGTTGCGCATGCGTCTTAATTTCATCTTGTCGGTATTATATACCATTCTTGTACTACTACTACTACTACTACCACCACCACCTCTTCCTGCCTACATATAGCCGTCCTGCTCCACTTCTGGTTAGTGTGACTTTGTCAATGGTCCAAGTCGGACCGAAACGTCGTCGTAAGCTTCTCTCTTTTATGTGCGGGTTATTTGTGTATCGTTCCAGTCACGGTATTGTGCCTTTTTTTTTTTGTTATTTATGTACGGTAGTGGTGTGTGGGTTGCAGATTGTACGGTAGTGGTGTGTTGGGACCGGAGTGTAGGGCATTGGTGTGTGGGGTGCAGAGTGTACGGTAGTGGTGTGTGAGGTCCAGAGTGTACGGTAGTGGTGTGTGGGGTGCAGAGTGTACGGTAGTGGTGTGTGAGGTCCAGAGTGCACGGTAGTGGTGTGTGGGGTGCAGAGTGTACGGTAGTGGTGTGTGGGGTGCAGAGTGTACGGTAGTGGTGTGTGAGGTCCAGAGTGTACGGTAGTGGTGTGTGGGGTGCAGAGTGTACGGTAGTGGTGTGTGAGGTCCAGAGTGTACGGTAGTGGTGTGTGGGGTGCAGATTGTACGGTAGTGGAGTGTTGGGACCGGAGTGTAGGGCATTGGTGTGTGGGGTGCAGAGTGTACGGTAGTGGTGTGTGAGGTCCAGAGTGTACGGTAGTGGTGTGTGGGGTGCAGAGTGTACGGTAGTGGTGTGTGAGGTCCAGAGTGCACGGTAGTGGTGTGTGGGGTGCAGAGTGTACGGTAGTGGTGTGTGGGGTGCAGAGTGTACGGTAGTTCTGTATGGGGTCCCGAGTGTACTGTAGCGGTGTGTGGGGTGCAGAGTGTACGGTAGTGGTGTGTGGGGTCCAGAGTGTACGGTAGTGGTGTGTGGGGTGCAGAGTGTACGGTAGTGGTGTGTGGGGAGCAGAGTGTACGGTAGTTCTGTATGGGGTCCCGAGTGTACTGTAGCGGTGTGTGGGGTGCAGAGTGTACGGTAGTGGTGTGTGGGGTCCAGAGTGTACGGTAGTGGTGTGTGGGGTGCAGAGTGTACGGTAGTGGTGTGTGGGGTGCAGAGTGTACGGTAGTTCTGTATGGGGTCCGGAGTGTACTGTAGCGGTGTGTGGGGTGCAGAGTGTACGGTAGTGGTGTGTGGGGTCCAGAGTGTACGGTAGTGGTGTGTGGGGTGCAGAGTGTACGGTAGTGGTGTGTGGGGTCCAGAATATACTGTAATAGTGTGTCGGGGTCCAGAATATACTGTAGTAGTTTGTGGGATCAGGAGTGTACGGTAGTAGCGTGTGTGGTCCAAAATGTACGGTAGTGGTGTGTGGAGTGCAGAGTGTACGGTAGTGGTGTGTGGGGTGCAGAGTGTACGGTAGTGGTGTGTGGGGTCAAGAGTGCACGGTAGTGGTGTGTGGGGACCAGAGTGTACGGTAGTGGTGTGTGGGGTCTAGTGTGTACGGTAGTGATGTGTTGGGTCAAGTGTGTACGGTAGTGGTGTGTGGGGTCCAGAGTGCATGGTAGTGGTGTGTGGGGTCTAGTGTGTACGGTAGTGGCGTGTGGGGTCTAGTGTGTACGGTAGTGGTGTGTGGGGTCCAGAGTGCACGGTAGTAGTGTGTGGGGTCTAGTGAGTACGGAAGTGGTGTGTGGGGTCCAGAGTGCACGGTAGTGGTGTGTGGGGTCTAGTGTGTACTGTAGTGGTGTTTGGGGTCAAGAGTGCACGGTAGTGGTGTGTGGGGTCTAGTGTGTACCGTAGTGGTGTGTGGGGTCCAGAGTGCACGGTAGTGGTGTGTGGGGTCTAGTGTGTACGGCAGTGGTGTGTGGGGTCCAGAGTGCACGGTAGTGGTGTGTGAGGTCCAGAGTGCACGGTAGTGATGTGTGGGGTCTAGTGTGTACGGTAGTGGTGTGTGGGGTCTAGAGTGTACGGTAGTGGTGTGTGGGGTCTAGTGTGTACGGTAGTGGTGTCTGGGGTCCAGAGTGCACGGTAGTGGTGTGTGGGGTCTAGTGTGTACGGTAGTGGTGTGTGGGGTCCAGAGTGCACGTTATTGGTGTGTGGGGTCCAGAGTGCACGGTAGTGATGTGTGGGGTCTAGTGTGTACGGTAGTGGTGTGTGGGATCTGGTGTGTACGGTAGTGGTGTGTGGGGTCCAGAGTGCACAGTAGTGGTTTGTGGGGTCTAGTGCGTACCGTAGTGGTGTGTGGGATCTAGTGTGTACGGTAGTGGTGTGTGATGTCCAGAGTGCACACTACTGGTGTATGGGGTCAAGTGTGTACGGTAGTGGTGTGTGGGATCTAGTGTGTACGGTAGTGGTGTGTGGGTTCCAGAGTGCACGGTAGTGGTGAGTGGGGTCTAGTGTACAGTAGTGGTGTGTGGGGTCCAGAGTGCACGGTAGTGGTGTGTGGGGTCTAGTGTGTACAGTAGTGGTGTTTGGGGTCCAAAGTGCACGGTAACGGTGTGTGGGGTCTAGTGTGTACGGTAGTGTTGTGTGGGGTCCAGATTGTACGGTAGTGGTGTGTGGGGTCTAGTGTGTACGGGAGTTGTGTGTGATGTTCAGAGTGTACGGTAGTGGTGTGTGGGGTCCAGAGTGCACGGTAGTGGTGTGTGGGGTCTAGTGTGTACGGTAGTGGTGTGTGGGGTCCAGAGTGCACGATAGTGGTGTGTGGGGTCTAGTGTGTACGGTAGTGATGTGTGGGGTCAAGTGTGTACGGTAGTGGTGTGTGGGGTCCAGAGTGCATGGTAGTGGTGTGTGGGGTCTGGTGTGTACGGTAGTGGCGTGTGGGGTCTAGTGTGTACGGTAGTGGTGTGTGGGGTCTAGTGTGTACGGTAGTGGTGTGTGGGGTCCAGAGTGCACGGTAGTGGTGTGTGGGGTCTAGTGTGTACGGTAGTGGTGTGTGGGGTCCAGAGTGAACGGTAGTTGTGAGTGGGGTGTAGTGTGTAGTGTAGTGGTGTCTGGGGTCCAGAGTGCACTGTAGTGGTGTGTGAGGTCTAGTGTGTACGGTAGTGGTGTGTGGGGTCCAGAGTGCACGGTAACGGTGTGTGGGGTCTAGTGTGTATGGTAGTGTTGTGTGGGGTCCAGATTGTACGGTAGTGGTGTGTGGGGTCTAGTATGTACAGGAGTTGTGTGTGATGTTCAGAGTGCACGGTAGTGGTGTGTTTGGTCTAGAGTGCACGGTAGTGGTGTGTGGCTTCTAGTGTGTACGGTAGTGGTGTGTGGGGTCCAGAGTGCACAGTAGTGGTGTGTGGGGTCTAGTGCGTACCGTAGTGGTGTGTGGAATCAAGTGTGTACGGCAGTGGTGTGTGATGTCCAGAGTGCACACTACTGGTGTATGGGGTCTAGTGTGTACGGTAGTGGTGTGTGGGATCTAGTGTTTACGGTAGTGGTGTGTGGGGTCCAGACTGCACGGTAGTGGTGTGTGGGGTCTAATGTATACGGTAGTTGTGTGTGGAGTCCAGATTGCACGGTAGTGGTGTGTGGGGTCTAGTGTGTACAGTAGTGGTGTTTGGGATCCAGAGTGCACGGTAACGGTGTGTGGGGTCTAGTGTGTACGGTAGTGTTGTGTGGGGTCCAGATTGTACGGTAGTGGTGTGTGGAGTCTAGTGTGTACGGAAGTTGTGTGTGATATTCAGAGTGTACGGTAGTGGTGTGTGGGGTCCAGAGTGCACGGTAGTGGTGTGTGGGGTCTAGTGTGTACGGTAGTGGTGTCTGGGGTCCAGAGTGCACGGTAGTGGTGTTTGGGGTCTAGTGTGTACGGTAGTGGTGTGTGGGGTCCAGAGTGCACGGTAACGGTGAGTGGGGTCTCGTTTGTACGGTAGTGTTGAGTGGGGTCCAGATTGTACGGTAGTGGTGTGTGGGGTCTAGTGTGTACGGGAGTTGTGTGTGATGTTCAGAGTGTACGGTAGTGCTGTGTGGGGTCTAGAGTGCACGATAGTGGTGTGTGTGGTCTAGTGTGTACGGTAGTGGTGTGTGGGGTCCAGAGTGTATGGTAGTGGTGTGTGGGGTCTAGTGTGTACGGGAGTTGTGTGTGGGGTTCAGAGTGTATAGTAGTGGTGTGTGGGGTCAGGAGTGCACCGTAGTGGTGTGTGGGGTCTAGTGTGTACGGTAGTGGTGTTTGGGGTCTAGTGTGTACGGTAGTGGTATGTGGGGTCCAGATTGTACGGTAGTGGTGTGTGGGGTCTAGTGTGTACGGGAGTTGTGTGTGATGTTCAGAGTGTACGGTAGTGCTGTGTGGGGTCTAGAGTGCACGGTAGTGGTGTGTGGGGTCTAGTGTGTACGGTAGTGGTGTGTGGGGTCCAGAGCGTATGGTAGTGGTGTGTGGGGTCTAGTGTGTACGGGAGTTGTGTGTGGGGTTCAGAGTGTATAGTAGTGGTGTGTGGGGTCAAGAGTGCACCGTAGTGGTGTGTGGGGTCTAGTGTGCACGGTAGTGGTGTGTGGGGTCCAGAGTATACGGTAGTGGTGTGTTGGGTCTAGTGTGTACGGTAGTGGTGTGTGGGGTCCAGAGTGTACGGTAGTGGTGTGTGGGGTCCAGAGTGCACGGCAGTGGTGTGTGGGGTCTAGTGTACGGTAGTGGTGTGTGGGGTCCAGAGTGCACGGTAGTGGTGTGTGGGGTCTAGTGAGTACGGTAGTGGTGTGTGGAGTCCTGAGTGCACGGTAGTGGTGTGTGGGGTCTAGTGTGTACGGTACTGGTGTGTGGTCCAGAGTGTATGGTAGTGGTGTGTGGGGTCTAGTGTGTACGGTAGTGGTATGTGGGGTCCAGAGTGCACGCTGGTGGTGTGTGGGGACTTGTGTGTACGGTAGTGGTGTTTGGGGTCCAGAGTGTACGGTAGTGGTGTGTGGGATCTAGTGTGTACGGTAGTGGTGTGTGGGGTCGAGAGTGTACGGTAGTGGTGTGTGGGGTCTAGTGTGTACGGTAGTGGTGTGTGGGGCCCAGAGTGTACGGTAGTGGTGTGTGGGGTCTAGTGTGTACGGTAGTGGTGTGTGGGGTCGAGAGTGTACGGTAGTGGTGTGTGGGGTCTAGTGTGTACGGTAGTGGTGTGTGGGGCCCAGAGTGTACGGTAATGGTGTGTTTGGTCTAGAGTGCACGGTAGTGGTGTGTGGCTTCTAGTGTGTACGGTAGTGGTGTGTGGGGTCCAGAGTGCACAGTAGTGGTGTGTGGGGTCTAGTGCGTACCGTAGTGGTGTGTGGAATCTAGTGTGTACGGCAGTGGTGTGTGTGTCCAGAGTGCACACTAGTGGTGTGTGGGGTCAGAGTGTACGGTAGTGGTGTGTGGGGTCTAGTGTGTACGGTAGTGGTGTGTGGGGTCCAGAGTGTACGGTAGTGGTGTGTGGGGTCTAGAGTATACGGTAGTGGTGTGTGGAGTCCAGAGTGCACGGTAGTGGTGTGTGGTGTAGAGTGTACGGTAGTGGTGTGTGGGGTGCAGAGTGTACGGTAGTGGTGTGTGGGGAATAAAAACAACAAACTGTTCAATAATGTGAAATTATAAGGTTCACCAATATTGATAACACTTTTTAATTTTTTCCAGATATGTTTTAGCAAAATTTATACCATCAAGTAAATGTAATTTATAACAGAAGTGTGTGAGTGGATAGCATTGTGGAGCAACAGTCAAGAGGACACAACACGTATGTAGACTCAATTTAATTAATTCCATAGCAAGATTCTGCACTGGAATATAAACTATATCTCCCAGGCGCTTGTGCTCAGCCAAGGATTGTGTAAATTTATTGACTCAAACTTATGTAATATCCTTGATACCTGGGCTCCAACTTGGGCATTATCTAAACGTTACTCCAGTTTCAGATGTTGATACTATTTATGAGTTTGTGTTGTGTTGAACTCTTGAGTACACACACACACACACACTCACACACACACACACACACACACACACACACACACACACACACACATTCCGATACCTTAGTAAGGAATCATTCAAGACACTGTACACCGTGTATGTCAGGCCCATACTGGAGTATGCAGCACCTGTTTGGAACCCGCACTTGATAAAGCACGTCAAGAAACTAGAGAAAGTACAAAGGTTTGCGACAAGGCTAGTTCCAGAGCTAAGGGGAATGTCCTATGAAGAAAGATTAAGGGAAATCGGCCTGACGACACTGGAGGACAGGAGGGTCAGGGGAGACATGATAACGACATATAAAATACTGCGTGGAATAGACAAGGTGGACAAAGACAGGATGTTCCAGTGAGGGGACACAGAAACAAGAGGCCACAATTGGAAGTTGAAGACACAAATGAGTCAGAGAGATAGTAGGAAGTATTTCTTCAGTCATAGAGTTGTAAGGCAGTGGAATAGCCTAGAAAATGACGTAGTGGAGGCAGGAACCATACACAGTTTTAAGACGAGGTTTGATAAAGCTCATGGAGCGGGGAGAGAGAGGGCCTAGTAGCAACCGGTGAAGAGGCGGGGCCAGGAGCTAGGACTCGACCCCTGCAACCACAAATAGGTGAGTACAAATAGGTGAGTACACACACACACACACACACACACACACATACATACACATAGACACACACACACACACACACACACACACACACACACACACACATACATACACATAGACACACACACACACACACACACACACACACACACACACACACACACACACACACACACACACACACACACACACACACACACACACACACACACACACACACACACACACACACACACACACACACACACACACACACACACATACACATACATACACATAGACACACACACACACACACACACACACACACACACACACACACACACACACACTCACACACACACACACACACACACACACACACACACACACACACACACACACACACACACACACACACACACACACACACACACACACACATACATACATACATACACATAGACACACACACACACACACACACACACACACACACACACACACACACACACACACACACACACACACACACACACACACACACTCACACACACACACACACACACACACACACACACACACACACACACACACACACACATACACACACACACACACACACACACACACACACATACACACACACACACACACACACACACACACACACACACACACTTGCCAGCTGGGCACCAATAATAATCAGTAAAGAACCCTGCAGCAGTATAGGAAACAACATTACATGGAAATAAAGTTTTAGAGAGTGTTCATCACAGTGAAAACTTTTGAGAAAAGAACACTAAGTTCTGGCAAGCTGGGGAAGTTAATTTTAAGCAAAAATATATGAATAAATTTAATAGTAAGGAAGACTGTTTCTTCAACTTAGCATCGGGGAAAAAAATATTACACAATAAATAAGTCATTTGTATTTATATTTGTATGATATTGCCTGCTAAATGTTGTCATTATAGATATTCAAAATTTTCTATGCATCTATATAAACTCTACGGCCAAAGCAAGCCGTGTTTCACTTAATTATGTATTTGTAGATAAAGTCTACGGTTGGCTCATCCCGTGTTTCACTTACTCAAGTCATCTAACTGTATAGTACAATGTATTAACCCTTAAAAATCACCACTGCAAAACGCATTTAATATGGCACGCTTCACACCGTAAATTATCGCGAAATTCGCTGCAGCTTCTGAAATAAATATTGACTATAATAAAAGTTATTAATTTCCATCGTGGATGATGTATTCTGCATCTCATTAAGATATTGATTTAAAGTATTTTGAATATATGCGTGTAACATTCAAACCACGGTGTGGGTGGGGTTTGAACCGCATAGCAAGTGAATTCTAAAACTCCAGGTCAGTGCCTTGGTTTAAACTCCACCCCATCCTGGGGTTTCTTTGCATCGTGTTCAAAGACACCTTATAACAAAGCATTACATATCTAATTTGTGTTCAATAAATGTACTGTCAAGTGCTGGTAATCTCAGAGAGAATTCAGGTTCAAAGCACAAGTTTCCATTATGGACAGTCACTGATATATTCTGTCCGCTAAACAACAGTCAACCTCTTCCGGAAAAAAAAAAAAAACAGCTAGAGAAATACGTTTTCTAACCATTGACTGTATCTGATTTTTTTCTATTGCAAATAAAGTTCTGGACACAGGCTTCATGAAACACAAATCCTTGTCACGTAATGTATTATAAATTTATATATTTCGTGTAAAATATGCGAATAAAAATTTACATAGGACGAGTTCCCTTCTGTATATTTTCTAGTGTCCACTCCGACTCATTTGATATTTTCAATGCAAAAAGTCATAGCGCAGAATGATCCCTGATGGGATTTATTGCATATTGGAGAGTACAGTAATATCAGTAATAATAATAATAATAATAATAATAATAATAATAATAATAATAATAATAATAATAATAATAATAATGAAAACAATTATTATTATTATTATTTTTATTATTATTATTGTTGTTATTATTGTCACTATTGCTTTCATTATTATTATTATTATTATTATTATTATTATTATTATTATTATTATTATTATTATTATTATTATTATTATTATTGTTATTATTATTATTATTATTATTATTATTGTTAATACTATTTATATTATCATTATTATTTTTATTATCATCATCATTATTATATTGCTAAAGACTTCTTAGCTTTTTATTTCTAAATATCTCAACCACTGCTGACTTTGAAATGCAAAAGTAATATATTTCACAGCATTACGCGGTAAGTGACTAAAAGATCTGAGATGGCTGGCTGAATGTATGGGAATCACAACATTGTCTTCACTTTACTTAATATTATGAGTTATTAATGTGACAGAACCTTGTACTGCCGAGAGTAACAAAGCAAGACAGGTCTTAAGTAAGCTGTAACTTTCGACATTGTTTTGTTAGGTGTTAAAGTTGATCAAGTCAATTTTACGGGGTACTGTAAAAAACAATATTTTGTAAAATAACTCCCCATATATAATATCATTTTCCGTGTAGTATACGGAATATGGACGTGTATTATTCCCTGTAAGCGAACGTGTTTTATTCCTGTCAGTCAGGCAGTGGCCAGGACAGGAGCAGATGAGAGGTGTGTTTAGTTCAGTACCAGACGGGTGGTCACGGGGTGAAGTTATCATGTTTAAGCGGCAGTTTGAGTAGGTAATTTTGGTAATTTTTTTTTTAGTGTATTCTATTTTGTGTTTTTTTCAGGTGCTCTCATGTTTATTTGTAAAGCCTAGTATGCAGGGGCCTGTGTTCTGTAGAGTATTGACGTTTCCACTGTAGGCTATGTAGCCTGCAGAAAGGGGGAAGGGGTGTCATGGAGCCTCCCTGTTCATAAATGTTCATTTATTTTGTTTAACTCATTAGTAGCGGTGTGCTAGTGAACTAATGTGAACTGGCGTGTGGTAGTTTTTTGGAGTAGATTGTAAGCTGTAAGTTGCTATTATTATTATTATTATTATTATTATTATTATTATTATTATTATTATTATTATTATTATTATTATTATTATTATTATTATTATTATTATATTATATATATTTTTGTATAGGTGATTTTTTGTGTCCTTTATACAACGTTAATTATTTGTACTCATACTTAATTTGTATGAGTACATGCTGGCCCAAGGTTTGCTGTGTTTTCAGAGTAATTTTATAACCCCTAGACAGCAGTGTGAGCAGCCTATAGGAGCCAGGAACATTTTATTTAAGTTACGACATCAAAGTCGTAACAGTCTTGAAGACGTTCTACACAGACCAATAGGTTGTCAGAAAAAAAAAAAGTTTTCCGTGTCTGTGTCTTTCCTTTGATAGACACATTGCGCAAGTGTGAATTATCACAGAGGATGAATGGGAAATTTCACAGTAAATGTCCCCCCTGAGGAAGGAACCGGTGATGCGACCTCTAAATCTCAGATAATGACTCCACGTGGAGTCTTGTAGACTATCGTAATCTACGATGACAAGGCACGGGGATTACATATTTGCATACACCCAATGGTAATGATTTATCCATCTGATGGCGCGGCTTTTCAAAAGAATTACAGGCTCCAGTTTGTATTCTGTTTGTCTGGGCGTGGCTTAGGATGTTTTGTGCATAAATAATGGCAGAGAGAGAGAGAGAGAGAGAGAGAGAGAGAGAGAGAGAGAGAGAGGGGAGAGAGAGAGAGAGAGAAGAGAGAGAGAGAGAGAGAGAGAGAGAGAGAGAGAGAGAGAGAGAGAGAGAGGAAGATAGAGAGAGAGAGGAAGAGGGGGAGAGAGAGAGAGAGAGAGAGAGAGATAGATAGACAGAGAGAGAGAGAGAGAGAGAGAGAGAGAGAGAGAGAGAGAGAGAGAGAGAGAGAGAGAGAGAGAGAGAGAGAGAGAGAGAGAGGAAGAGAGAGAAAGAGAGAGAGAGAGAGAGGAAAAGAGAGAGAGAGAGAGAGAGAGAGAGAGAGAGAGAGAGAGAGACAAATAGAGAGAGAGAGGAAAATGGGGCGAGAGAGAGAGAGAGAGAGAGATAGATAGAGAGAGAGAGAGAGAGAGAGAGAGAGAGAGAGAGAGGGGGAGAGAGAGAGAGAGAGAGGGCTGTGGGCTGTGGGCCCAGACAAGTTGAGTCCAAGATTGTTGAGAAGATGTGCAGACCAGCTAGCAGCACCTCTAACTCGCATCTTTCAGCACTGCCTATTACAGTGTAAATGGCCCTCTCTATGGAAAGAGGCAAATGTAGTTCCTGTTCACAAAAAGAAGAGCAGAGCAGAAATCAGCAACTACAGACCAGTGTCACTCCTGTCAATCACTGGTAAGATCCTTGAGACAATAATCTCAAGACAAATGACAGAGTTTTTTGACTACCACTCACTACTTTGTGATCGTCAATATGGCTTCAGGAAAGGTTACTCTGCTGCTGATCTGTTGTTAAACCTCTCCACTAAGTGGCACCAGTCACTGGATGAATCCAAAGTCAGCTGTGTGGTAGCACTAGACATTGCTGGCGCTTTCGACCGGGTGTGGTACCAGGGCCTCTTAGCAAAACTTCAAGCACTGGGAATTTCAGGCTCTACGCTATGTCTCCTCAGTGATTACCTTCATGGTAGATCTCTAAGTGTAGTTCTCAATGGAACGGAATCAGCAAGACATCCTATTGGGGCAACTGTTCCACAAGGAAGCGTGCTGGGTCCATTGTTATGGAATGTCTACTTCAACGACCTTCTTCATCTCATCCCAGAATCACATGCATATGCAGACGACTGTACACTGACATTCACTTATCCAAGAGAAGAAATGCCAGCTGCTCTACATCAATCACCAGCTGAGAGCTATATCAGCTTGGGGAAATAGATGGCAAGTAACATTTGCACATGAGAAAACGCAAATGATGATCGTCTCTAGGCACCATGATGGTAATGCTGGTGCAGTAGTAAGGATGAATGGGAGGGTGTTGGCACCTGGAGAAGAAGTTGATATCCTTGGGGTGAAATTTTACTCCAAACTAACCATGAAGAACCATGTTGTAAATCTTGCAAACAAGGCAGCCAGGAAGCTTACAGCACTTCGCCGTATCTCGCATCTGCTTGACAGTAGGGGTTGCAAGATCCTGTACGAGGCACAAGTACCCTCACACCTTGAGTATGCTCCACTTTCTTGGTTTGCCTGCCCACCCCTCTCATCTGCGACTGCTTGACAGAGTAAAGAACAGAGCAAGACGTCTCATCTCTCGCCTGGACCCATCCTGGATAGATCTGTCATTTCAGCAGAGCCTTCAACATAGGAGGGATGTGGGTGGCCTTAATGTTATGTACAAGGCCAATATTGTCAAAATGCCACACTTGAATCCACTTCGAGGACAGCGTGAAACAAGCTTTTATGCCACAAGACGGGCAGAAAGCAGCAACTTCACTCTGGCTGTACCCTTCTCCAGAACATCACTCCATCTGAGATCATACATACCCAGGATGACACGAGTATGGAACACATTCGTACAGCATAATGATGTCAACGAGATAAAGTCAGTTGTTCAAATGAAAATGCTGGCCCACAGATGGCTCCAACGCATCCTGTTCCCTACTTGTATGTCTCATAACAATAAAAATGCTTTCAAAAGCTGATGTAGGTAACAGCTCTTAGCTTGCCAATAAAGTTAGGAATCCTTAACCTGTAAATAGCTGTCAATAAAGCTAGGGATCCTTAACCTTATCAAAAGCCTATAAAAAAAAAAAAAAAAAAAAAAAAAAAAAAAAAAAAAAATAGAGAGAGAGAGAGAGAGAGAGAGAGAGAGAGAGAGAGAGAGAGAGAGAGAGAGAGATAGATAGATAGATATATAGATAGAGAGAGAGAGAGAGAGAGTGAGAGAGAGAGAGAGAGAGAGAGAGAGAGAGAGAGAGTGAGAGAGAGAGAGAGAGAGAGAGAGAGAGAGAGAGAGAGAGAGAGAGAGAGAGAGAGAGAAATATTACTTAAATACGAGGGTTGGTGTGGATAAAAACTGTTCAGTGACGTAGTACTACTTACAACACATTAGTACAAGTAAGCCAACTCCTCCACTGAAGTGAATATAAGTAATATCAGTGATATTAAGTGTGGTATGGTGAAGACATGGTGTGAGTGAGGGGACAGCGGCAGGCCTTAGGAGTGACTTCACTATTGCCTTCAGAGTGAGCGTCTAATATTATATGTGTTTTGTGCATCTGGTGCTTTATAACAACGTGGCTGGTACAATGCAACACAGTGATTTGTGTAACATCTTCCTTTAGTGGAAAAGTGGATAGCATAAACAGTGTTTATTAAGTGATAGTGAGAAGGCAACACTTCCAGCTAGTCGGCTACTGCCGCCCGCCCTCACTACCCACCCGGCTATAAACACCCCCAACCACGACACCACCCCACCCACGACATCACCACCCATCCTCTCTCTCTCCTGTGAACTTCAAACCTACAAGCCTCCTCTGGGATGACTTCACACCTCAAAATAGCAAGAATATCTACGCTATCTGGCTATTGTCCCAGTAGTTACTGCAGTGTTTGTGGGTATACCACAAGGGACAAAATTCTTCTTAGATGTAAGGAGCCTACTTGTTCCAACTACTGCCACACAGATTGCGTTCCAGAAGAATTTTGCTGCAGCCAGGTTGAAAATTTCAGAAAATTTAAGGATATCCATAATCCTGTGGTATATGTGGATACAAGCCTGTCCAAAGATCAAGACTGCCCTCTTGGGCTGTGTTGTAAAGTTGCAGCTAAGATAATCCATCACAGGGAAGCACTTCATGAGTTCCTCAAATCATTAGATAACCTACAAGCTATTGTAGAAGGCCAGTGCAAGCCTGCATCAAGTGACGTAAGCTGCTCAGCTGATGGTGACACTATTGACAAAGACTGGAAGTCCCACACTGAGCTTAATTCAGGGGTAAACAACTGGTGGAATTCTGTCATCGCTAAGGTCCCACAGACTGACAGAGTTCAAAACACTACTTTTGGGAATCCTAACACAATTCCTCTGACCACCACAGAGGGAACAAATCCTCTTCCCAGCAACGAGGGAAGCCTTGGATCTGTTAATTCTCCTACACCTGACATCTCTGCTGCAGCCACTGCCAGTCTACTTGACAGTGCACATACCATCTCTGATCCTACACCTGTCAGCACACCTACCGATACTATTCTAGAATCTGGTAGCAGTGCTTCGTCAGCAAGTTCTAAGCCAGGAGTTTCTCCACCAGAGAACGGTGCAGTTAATGATCAGGGAACTATCACTGCACCTGATCACCTACTGCGCCGAAGTACGAACAGCAGGGACACATCTGTCAGAACTGGTAGAGGACGGGGCAGAGGACGTGGAGGAGGACGTGGAGGAGGAAGACATCTACAGCCGTCTCACCCTCCACTAACACAGTTCCAGCGGCAGAATCTGAGGACAAATCTGCAAAACTCAGGAGGTGCAACAAATCCTAGTCCACCCTCCCAGGCACCTAGGCTGTGCTCTCGCTGTCACCGGAAGGGGCACACTGCCAACAACTGCCTGCGAGATACCAGGTGTAATTACTGCTTCAAGAAAGGACATAAGGAGGACCAGTGTCGGAAGAAAAAGGAACTAGACAGACAGGGCCACCTGTTTAGAGACCTGTTCTCAGAACAAACCAGCAGGATCTCTGAATTGGTGAACACTCTCACACGTCACCCATTTAGCTACTCCTATCCCAGCCCAGCAGGTGGGATTGCGCCTTATACAAGACCACAGACCTACATCCCTGCAGCTGCCTCAGTACCCTACCTCTCTCAAGGGCAGGCACCTTACATTCCCTACACACCCACCCCCTCAAGCTGACCACTTCATCATGAGGAGCCAGTCTATCAGCATCCTGTCGGCCAACATTAGAGGTTTCATTACTAATGTTGGAGAGCTCACACATAGTTTTGTGAACACTCGACGTCCCGACATAATAGCTGTTGTTGAAACATTTTGGATGACAGGACTCCAGAAAATTTTGCAAGAATTGCTGGCTACACCTCATGGATGAGAAGAGACAGGCAAGGGCAAGGAGGAGATGTTGCTGTGTGCTTCTCTAAAAGTGTTCATGCCCAGCACATTGATGTTGCCACCCCTACACATCTTGAAATGATGTTCTTCAAGCTCTGTATAAACACTAGTACCTCTGTACTAGCATGTGCAATGTACAGACCTCAGTGGCAACATGCAGACCCTATCAACTTCCTAATGGAAAATATTGACTCCCTTCTCTGCTACAACACAACTGTCAACATATTATAATTGTTGGTGTCCTCAACCAGCACCTTATACAGAGGGACTTTGATGACCTTCTTGCAGTGTTTGACATGAGAAACTTTGTTGATATTCCTACTCATATCTCTGGCTCCTCCCTTGACCCAGTAGTGAGTGATCTGGCAGAAGGCATAGTCACTTGTCAACCCCTCGGCTATGTTGGATCGTCTGACCGCAAGGCTGTTTTTACGACACTTAAGATCCCAACAGAACGAGGTGAGGAGTCCACACGCACAACCTGGCTATGGAAAAGAGGTAATTGGCCAGCCCTTTGCTCTGAGCTCGCCACCACCGACTGGAATGCTCTTCTCCAAGGGGATGTGAAAGCCTTTACTGGACACATCCTTAATCTACAAAAAGAACACATTCCTCACTGGCAATATGTGACGAAGCCTACAGATCACCCTTGGTTTGGCTTTCGTTGTAGAGAGGCTGCTACTGCTAAGTACAAGGTATAAGAGACATCCTACCACCTATAACAGGAACTTGCACATGCAAGCCTGTAGGCATATGGGTGATGTTCAAAAGTGGGCCATTGCTAAATGGGAGGTGGACACTAAAAGAAAGTTAGCATCAGGTAGGGTAGGCTCCAAAACCTGGTGGTCCCTGGTCATGGACAGACAAGGTTATCTGCCTGATGAACTTATTCCACCTCTAAATCGACAGGATTGGGACCACCTCTACTAGTAGTCAGAGAAGGCGGACCTCTTTGCTGAACACTTTGCTACCAAAATGCAAGTTCCTGATCCAGCAAGGGACCCTCCTTGGCTAGCTGCAAGAACTGTGTCAAAACTGTCAGTGGTGACAATAAGGCAGGAGGAGGTGCATTTCCTACTTAAATCGCTTGACCAAGAAAAGGCTGTGGGCCCAGACAAGTTGAGCCCAAGATTGTTGAGAAGATGTGCAGACCAGCTAGCAGCACCTCTAACTCGCATCTTTCAGCACTGCCTAGTACAGTGTAAATGGCCCTCTCTATGGAAAGAGGCGAATGTAGTCCCTGATCACAAAAAGAAGAGCAGAGCAGAAATCAGCAACTACAGACCAGTGTCACTCCTGTCAATCACTGGTAAGATCCTTGAGACAATAATCTCAAGACAAATGACAGAGTTTTTGACTACCACTCACTACTTTGTGATCGTCAATATGGCTTCAGGAAAGGTTACTCTGCTGCCGATCTGTTGTTAAACCTCTCCACTAAGTGGCACCAGTCACTGGATGAATCCAAAGTCAGCCGTATGGTAGCACTGGACATTGCTGGCGCTTTCGACCGGGTGTGGCACCAGGGCCTCTTAGCAAAACTTCACGCACTGGGAATTTCAGGCTCTACGCTATGTCTCCTCAGTGACTACCTTCATGGTAGCTCTCTAAGTGTAGATCTCAATGGAACGGAATCAGCAAGACATCCTATTGGAGCAAGTGTTCCACAAGGAAGCGTGCTGGGTCCATTGTTATGGAATGTCTACTTCAACGACCTTCTCCATCTCATCCCAGAATCACATGCATATGCAG